>NC_043978.1:56040249-56277749 GCF_902148855.1 Sphaeramia orbicularis | reverse complement strand
CTCTTTTTTAGGCGTTCTGGTAATCCTTCCCTGCTAATTATAACATTAATGCTAAAGTTAACCCTTTTTATTAGGCAGCCCACTAACCCTACCCCACTAATGCTAACGTTTTACTAATGCTAACCCTCTTTCTTGGGCTGTCTGTGAACCCTACACTGCTAATGCTAACAGTCATGCTAATGTTATCCCCCTTTTTTAGGCTGTCCACTAATCCTACCCAGCTAATGCTAACTCTGATGCTCTGTATTAGGCTGTCCGCTAACCCTATCCCACCAATGCTAATCTTAATACTAATGCTAACCCCCTATCTTAGGCTCTCTACTAACCCTACCCCGCTAATGCTAACTCTGACACTTTGTTTTAGACTGTCTGCTAAACTTGCCCGCCGATGCTAACCTTAAAGCTAATGCTAACCCCCTTTTTTAGGCTGTCCGCTTACTTTACCCTGCTACTGCTAACCTTAATGCTAACCCTCTGTCTTAAGTTGTCCACTAACTGTACCCTGCCAATGCTATTCTTAATGCTAACCTTACTCCTCTGACTTAGGCTATCTGCTAACCCTACCCTGCTAATGCTAACCTTAATGCTAACCCTTTCCCTGTGTTTTAAACTTTTCACTGACCTGCCTATACTAACCTTAATGCTAAAGCTAACCCTCTTTTTTCAGCTTTCCCCTAACCCTACCCCGTTAATGCAAACCTTAATGCTGATGTTGACCCTCTGTCATAGGCTGTCTGCTAAATGTACCCTGCTAATGCTAACCTTAATGCTAACCCTGACCCTTTGCCTTAGGTGTCTGTTAAACCTAACCCACTAATTCTAACCTTAATGTTAACGTTAACCCTCTTTCTTAAGCTGCCCACTAGTCCTACCTTGCTAATGCAAACCTTGATGCTAACATTGACCCTCTGTCTTAGGCTGTCCGCTAACCCTACTCTGCCAATGTTAACCTTAATGTTAATGCTGACCCTCAGTTTTGGCTGTCCACTAACCCTACCCTGCTATTGCTAACCTTAATGTTAATCCTTTCCCTGTATCTTAAGCTGTCTGCTTACCCACTAATGCTAACCTTAAAGCTACCGCTAACCCTCTGTTTTAGGCTCTCCGCTAACCCAACCCTACAAATGCTAACTGATGCTCTGTTTCAGGCTGTCTCCTAACCCTACCTCGCCAATGCTAACCTTAATGCTAACGTTAACTCTCTGTCTTAGGCTGTTAGCTAACCCTACCCTGCTAATGCTAACCTTAATGCTAACCCTGACCCTCTGCCTTAGGTGTCTACTAACCCTACCCTGCCAATGCTAACCTTAATGCTAACATTAACTCTCCTTTTTAGGTGGTCTACTAACCCTACCTCGCCAATGCTAACCTTAATGCTAACATTACCCTGCTGTTTTAGGCTGTCTGCTAACCCTACCCTATTATTGCTAACCTTAATGCTAACTTTGTCTCTGTGTCTTGGGCTGTCCACTAACCTTAACCTACAGATACTAACCTAAATGCTAACGCTAATCCTCTGTTTTAGGCTTTCCACTAACCCTACCCCACTAATGCTAACCTTAATGCTAGCACCGTTCCTCTGTCTTAGGCTGTCAGCTAACCCTACCCCACTATCCATCCATCCATCCATTTCCTTCCGCTTATCCGGGGCCGGGTCGCGGGGGTAACAGTCTTACCAGGGATGCCCAGACTTCCCTCTCCCCAGACACCTCCTCCAGCTCTTCCGGGGGGACCCCGAGGCGTTCCCAGGCCAGCCGAGAGACATAGTCTCTCCAACGTGTTCTGGGTCTTCCCCGAGGTCTCCTCCCGGTGGGACATGCCCGGAACACCTCCCCAGGGAGGCGTCCAGGAGGCATCCGAAACAGATGCCCGAGCCACCTCAGCTGGCCCCTCTCGACGCAGAGGAGCAGCGGCTCTACTCCGAGCTCCTCCCTGGTGACTGAGCTCCTCACCCTATCCCTAAGGGTGCGCCCAGCCACCCTGCGGAGGAAACTCATTTCGACCGCTTGTATCCGGAATCTTGTCCTTTCGGTCATGACCCAAAGCTCATGACCATAGGTGAGGGTAGGAACGTAGATTGACTGGTAAATCGAGAGCTTCGCCTCTCGGCTCAGCTCCTTCTTTACCACAACCGACCGATACAGCGACTGCATCACTGCAGACGCTGCACCGATCCGTCTGTCAATCTCACGCTCCATCCTTCCCTCACTCGTGAACAAGACCCCAAGATACTTAAACTCCTCCACTTGGGGCAAAGACTCCCCACCGACCCGGAGAGGGCAGACCACCTTTTTCCGGTCGAGAACCATGGCCTCGGATTTGGAGGTGCTGATCCTCATCCCGCTCGCTTCACACTCGGCTGCAAACCGCCCCAGGGCACGCTGAAGGTCCAGGTTCGATGAGGCCAACAGGACAACGTCGTCTGCAAAAAGCAGAGATGAAATCCTGTGGTCCCCAAACCGGACCCCCTCCGGCCCCTGGCTGCGCCTAGAAATTCTGTCCATAAAAATTATGAACAGAACCGGTGACAAAGGGCAGCCCTGCCGGAGACCAACATGCACCTGGAACAGGTCTGACTTACTGCCGGCAATGCGAACCAGACTCCTGCTTCGGTCATACAAGGACCAGACTGCCCTTAGCAAAGGGCCCCGAACCCCATACTCCCGAAGCACCCCCCACAGGATACCACGAGGGACACGGTCGAACGCCTTCTCCAGATCCACAAAACACATGTGGACCGGTTGGGCGAACTCCCATGAACCCTCGAGCACCCGATGGAGAGTATAGAGCTGGTCCAGCGTTCCGCGACCGGGACAAAAACCGCATTGTTCCTCCTGGATCCGAGGTTCGACTATCGGTCGGATCCTCCTCTCCAGTACCTTGGAATAGACTTTCCCCGGGAGGCTGAGGAGTGTGATCTCCCTATAGTTGGAGCACATCCTCCGGTCCCCCTTCTTAAAAAGGGGAACCACCACCCCGGTCTGCCAATCCAGAGGTACTGTCCCCGACTGCCACGCGATGTTACAGAGACGTGTCAGCCAAGACAGTCCCTGCACATCCAGAGACTTAAGGTACTCAGGGTGAATCTCATCCACCCCCGGTGCCCTGCCACCGAGGAGCTTGCCAACCACCTCGGTGACTTCAGCTTGGGTAATGAATGAGTCCACCTCTGAGATCTCAGCCTCTGCTTCCTCCATGGAAGACATGACAGTGGGATTGAGGAGATCCTCGAAGTATTCCTTCCACCGTCCGACAACATCCCCAGTCGAGGTCAGCAGCTCCCCACTTCCACTGTAAACAGTGTTGGTGGCGCACTGCTTTCCCCTTCTGAGGCGCCGGATGGTTTGCCAGAAATTCCTCGAGGCCGACCGATAGTCCTCCTCCATGGCCTCCCCAAACTCCACCCAGACCCGAGTTTTTGCCTCCACAACTGCTCGGGCTGCAGCTCGCTTGGCCTTCCGGTACTCATCAGCTGCCTCGGGAGTCCCACGGGCCAACAAGGCTCGATAAGACTCCTTCTTCAGCTTGACAGCATCCCTTACTTCCGGGGTCCACCACCGGGTTCGGGGATTGCCGCCACGACAGGCACCGGAGACCTTGCGACCACAGCTCCGAGCAGCCGCTTCAACAATGGAGGTGGAGAACATAGTCCACTCGGACTCAATGTCCCCAGCCTCCCCCGGGATCTGGGAGAAGCTCTCCCGGAGGTGGGAGTTGAAGACCGCACTGACATCGGGCTCTGCCAGACGTTCCCAACAGACCCTCACAACACGTTTGGGCCTGCCGAGTCGGTCCGGTTTCCTCCTTCGCCAGCGGATCCAACTCACCACCAGGTGGTGATCGGTTGACAGCTCTGCCCCTCTCTTCACCCGAGTGTCCAAAACACGCGGTCGGAGGTCTGATGATACGACAACGAAGTCGATCATTGACCTCCGGCCTAGGGTGTCCTGGTGCCAAGTGCACTTATGGACATCCCTGTGTTCGAACATGGTGTTTGTTATGGACAAACTGTGACTAGCACAGAAGTCCAATAACAAAACACCGCTCGGGTTCAGATCAGGGAGGCCGTTCCTCCCCATCACCCCCCTCCAGGTCTCACTGTCGTTGCCCACGTGGGCATTGAAGTCACCCAGGAGAACAATGGAGTCCCCAGTCGGAGCACCATCCAGCACCCCTCCCAGGGACTCCAAGAAGGTTGGGTACTCTGCACTGCTGTTCGGCCCGTAGGCCGAGACAACAGTGAGGCACCTGTCCCCGACCCGAAGGCGCAGGGACGCGACCCTCTCGTTCACCGGGGTGAACTCCAACACATGACGACTGAGCTGAGGGGCTATGAGCAAGCCCACACCAGCCCGCCGCCTCTCACCGCGGGCAACGCCAGAGAAATGGAGGGGTTGGGTTCCAGAGCCCAAGCTATGTGTGGAGGTGAGCCCGACTATATCTAGTCGGTATCTCTCAACCTCCCTCACAAGCTCCGGCTCCTTCCCTCCCAGCGAGGTGACATTCCATGTCCCAAGAGCTAGACTCTGCGTCCGGGGATCGGGTTGTCGGGCTCCCTGCCGTCGACTGCCACCCAATCCACACTGCACCCGGCCCCTACGATTCCCTCGGTGGGTGGTGAGTCCACCGGAGGGCGGGCCCACGTCGCTCCTTCGGGCTGGGCCCAGCCGGACCCCGTGGGCATAGGCCCGGCCACCAGGCGCTCGCATTCGAGCCCCAACCCCGGGCCTGGCTCCAGGGTGGGGCCCCGGCTGCGCCGTACCGGGCGACGTCACGTTCTTCTGCTGTTTATTTTTCATAGGGGCTTCCGAACTGCTCTTAGTCTGGCCCATCACCCAGGACCTGTTTGCCTTGGGAGACCCTACCAGGGGCATAAAGCCCCCGACAACATAGCTCCTGGGATCATTCGGGCACTCAAACTCCGCCACCACGATAAGGTGGCAGTTCAAGGGGGAGCCTACCCCACTAATGCTAACTTAATGTCAATGCTAACCCTCTGTTTTAGACTGTCCGCTAACCCTACCCCGCTAATGCTAACTCTGGCTCTCTGTTTTAGGTTGTCCGCCAGTCTTACCCAGCTAATGCTAACCTTAATGCTAATGCTATCCCTTTGTCTTAGACAGTCCGCTAATCCTACCGCGCTAATGCTAACCTTAATACTGACCCTGACATTCTGCTTAATGTGTCTGTTAACCCTTCCCAGCTATTGCTAACCTTAATGGTAACCCTCATGCTAACCCTTTCACTGTGTCTTAAGTTATCTGCTAACCTGCTAATGCTAACCTTAATGCTAATGCTAACCCTCTGTTTTAGGCTCTCCGCTTACCCTATCCCACTAATGCTAACTCTGATGCTCTGTTTTAGGCTGTCAGCTAACTCTTCCCCACCAATGCTAACCATAACACTAAAACTAACCCTCTTTTTTAGGCTGTCCTCAAACCCTTCCACGCTAAAGTTAACTCTGAACCTCTGTTTTAGGTTATCCACCAACCCTACCCAGTTAATGCTAACCTTAATGCTAATGCTAACCCCCGTCTTAGGCTGTCCACTAACCACCCCCACTAATGTTAACTTTAAGGCTTACCCAAACCCTCTGCCTTAGGTGTCTGGTAAGCCTACCCCACCAATGCTAACCTTAATGCTAACGTTAACCCTCTGTCTTAGGTTAACCACTAACCCTACCCTTCTAATGCTAATCCTAATTCTAACACTGATCCTCTGTCTTAGGGTTTGTGCTAACCCTACCCCACCAATGCTAACCTTAATGCTAACGTTAACCACCTTTTTTAGGCTGTCCGTTAACCCACCCAGCTAAGATCTGGTCCAGATTATTCCACAGATGTACCCCTCTAACTTTCTATGTTTGTTCTACACTTAATTTTCTCGATAATTTCAGTTCCCCTTCAATTATAGTGACTTAACCTTGGCTCAAACATCTCCTTTACACTGTGGAGGAGCATATGGTCATGGGCTTTATATATTATGGTAAGAGTATTATGGTCCACAAGATTGTGTAGTTTTAGAGCATTTAGTTTTATAACTGTCAAGCCTGTCTCCAGACGATAGTCTGGTTTTGTCTGTTGTTTATGTTGTCTGTCATTTCCTGTTTTATTTTGTTAAGTTGCCCTCGTGTGTCATGTCTGGTGTCTTTGCTTCCTGTCCTTGATTGTCTCTACCTGTGTGATTACCTGACTCCGCCCTAATTTGTTCCACCTGTGTCTCATTGTCTTCCCTCCCTTTGTGTATTTAAACCCTTTCTTTCCCCTTGTTTGTCGCCAGTTCGTATTTTCTCGTGAGATACTTACCAGCGTTTTTGATCCTGTCTGTCTGCCTACCTGTGTTTGACCCGGTTTGCCATCTCTGTTTTTGCCTGTTGCCTTATTCCTGTTGGTTTTTTTTCTGCCTCCTTCTGACCTCCTGGTTTTGACCTCCTCGCCTGACTTTAACGGTATGTGAGCTAGCCTGATCCCTATGTCCTGTTGTCTGTTTGACTGCCTTCCCGTATGTGACCTGGTTCTGCCACTGACCTCCCTCTGCTTCTCCCCGGTCGGGAAACCGACGTGTTCTACCGAACCGGACAGTGGGTTTTCGTCTCCGGTCCGGGGTACTCACCCTGAGAAGAACCCCGTCACTATTATCCTCAAGATTTTGTACTGTATCATCTTTATTGAACGGTCAGTGAGCTTGGTGTTTAATAAACACTGAACTTTTCAGTCTGTCTCTAGGTCATGCATCTGGGTTCAGTTTTCATACTCTAAGCATTACAATAACTAGAGGATTTGTTGGGGCTAAGTACTGTGCTTGATTAACCATTTGAATTGTGTGGTGTGTGTTTTTTTTTTTTTTTTTTTTTTTTTTTTTAAATAAGAATATAGAATTAATATTTGATTTATAACTATTATCTACAGTGGCCGACAAGAGCCAAACACATTGCTACGGCCCAATGTGCCTCAGTTAAGAGAAAACAGCTGCAAGTACAGAAATGATGCAAATTCACCAACTCAAACACAAGTCCAAATGAGGTACAAAACGAGGAACCGTGGTGCAAATGAAAAAATGCACTGCAAGAAACAAAAACAAACGCATAATCATAAAATGCTCTGCAAATAAGGGATTCAAACCAAGAAAACATCTGCAAACAAAAAACGCTGCAGAACCAGTCAGTACAATGGAAGTGCTCCAAACCTACAACCAGTCTGTGTTTACAGACAACAGACTAGTGTCAAATAGTATCAAATAAAAGTCCCATTACCACTATGCCATGACTTCAATTTGTTCCCACTGTAGTTTGAAACACTGTCAGTCAGCTGTTCTACATTTCTCTCTCCATCTTGTGTGTCTCTGCACTGAGCTGTTCTGCTGACAGCGCCCCCTACAGGTTTGGAGCACTTCTGTTGTACTGACTAGTTATGCAGTGTTTTTCATTTGTAGATGTTTTCTTGGTTTGAATCGTTTTGTGCTTTGCATTATTTCTTTATGTGCAGAGGACTTGATGATTATGCATGTTTTTGTCTCTTGCAGCGCACTTTTTCATTTGCACCACGTTCCTCTTTTTATGTGTTGTTTAGACTTATGTTTGAGTTTGTGAATTTGCATAATTTCTGTACTTGTAGCTGTTTTCTCTTAACTGAGATGCATTGGGTCGTTGCAATGTGCTTAGCCCTTGTCGGCCACTGTAATTACCTCATATCGCCACACAATAGTTGAGATGGAGTAGAACAAGAGAATTGTACGACATGATGATAAAATATAAATGGCAAAGAGTGTTTTTGTTATTTGTTAGAGTACAGAAAAAAATGCAAATGCCACTCACATTTAATGAATGTTTATTTCAGTTAAATACAAAACATAAACATATTAAAAAAACAACAACAACAACAAAACACATACATATTAAAAAACAAACATAAAATTAACACATTTTGTAACTGAAAAAGGAAGAAGCTGAAGCCGGAGGCTTATTTCTGCTTCTCCTATTCACATCCTTAATTCACGTCTACACCCGTAGTTGCAGCAGGTAAATACTTAAACACAAATTCTACTACATTCAGTGTTATAAATCATTTTGTAATCATATTACTTTCATAGCCCTTCAGAATTCGACAAATTAAAGTCTTTTTGAAACTCAACAGTGAGCTACACAATTTCACTTCATCCTTCAGTTCGTTCCATAGTTTGACACCAATAACTGAAACACTGTGATATTTAACGTTTGTTCTTACTTTACATTTTTCAAACACAAACATCCCTCTTAAATTATAATGTCCTTCTCTTAACTTAAAAATTTTCTGAATACAAAAAGGAAGGTTTTTACTTTTAACGCGAAACATAAATTCCATTGTTTTTAAATATACAATATCAAAAAATTTTAGTAAACCAGATTCTACAAAAAGTGGATTACTTGATTGGAGATAACCAGCTTTGTTTATGACTCTGATAGTTTTTTTTTTTTTTTTGGAGTTTAATTATCGGGTCTACATTAGTTTTATACACATTGCCCCATATTTCCACAGTCTGACATATATGGCATTACAAGTGAACAGTACAACATATGCAAACATTTTTTGTTTAACAAGTCGCGAGTTTTATAAAGAATCGCAACAGCCTTGGACATTTTGCGTTTGATATATTCTATTTGTGGTTTCCAACAGAGTTTATGGTCAATAATCACTCCCAAAAATTTTGTTTCATACACCCTTTCAATTTCATTAATTTTCAGTTTTATATCATAATTTACCCTAGCACCACCAAAAACCATAAATTTTGTTTTATCTTCATTAAGTGATAACTTATTTACATCAAACCATTTTTCTTAACTTCCTACACAACCTATCCACTTGATCTTTTGACCTGTCATCCTGAAGTGCATTTACTGGCATTCAAACAGCCCAACCACCCACGCCTTAATTTGTGTTTGGCTGTGTGTTCATGCTTGAAAGCCTCTGAACGGAGGGTCCTTTGTGTTCGTGCACTGGATGTAATAACGTGGGAAATGGTGGACAGAGCCGGCGCAATGGCCACACACCGCCAAAGGGAGAACAAGTGAGAGGAAGGCACCCATCTGGAAATGGCCGCTGTGAAGATGTGTCTGCAGGATTGGTTAACGTATCCACTCTTCTGCCGCTGGTAGCCGACGAGTTATTGATTTAACAGGAACCAGATTACAGAAACCAATTATTGCATTGTGCTGCAGTGCATTTGGTTCTAAGGTCTTGTATTGAGTTCTATAATGACTTGAACCATGGATGAGCATGAAACAGAAGGAGGGATTTCATAGAGGCATGTCTAAATGGGGACATTTTTCTACAATAAAAACACCTGGGGGCTTTTAAAATATTGGGTTTTTTTTTTTTTATTTCATTTTTATTTGACAGAGACAATACATATAGGCCTTGTTACATTTAAAAGTATGCAACTGATGCACTGTTAATAGGACTTTACAGAAATATTAGCTCATTTACTGATAGCTTAGATCAGTGCCAAGTATGATTTAGTGTTCACAGATTTGTTGCATATTTGCATATTTGTCTTTGTTTGAGACAGTTTTGCCTCCTAATTGAAAACTCTAGTACAAGACCATTTATACCCTTGAAGATCGGTATAATAACAGGTATTGTCACACCTCAGCAGATTGTACTCCATTATACTATTTATCCCATAAAGACCTAGAGCTACTTCTGTGCCAGTTCTCAAGTGAAATTTTCTCTATATCTAATCTTTCTTAAGTGATTTATCACCATTTATCACAATATTATCCTCAGTATTTTGGGGTTTTTTTTAAGAGTGAGAACCATATATTTACCTCCGCCAAGGAGGTTATGTTTTTGCCAGGGTTTGTTTGTTTGTTTGTCTGTCTGTTTGTTTTTCTGTCCGTTAGTGTGCAACATAACTCAAAAAGTTATGGACAGATTTGGATGAAATTTTCAGGGTTTGTTGGAAATGGGATAAGGAAGAAATGATTAAATTTTGGTGGTGATCGGGGGGGGGGGGGCACGGGGGGGGGGGGGGGGGGGGGGGGGGGGGGGGACCAGAAAATTTCATCAAAATCTGTCCATAACTTTTTGAGTTATGTTGCACACTAACGGACGGACAGACAGACAGACAGACAGACAGACAAACCCTGGCAAAAACATAACCTCCTTGGCATGGGGGGGCCCACGGGGGGGGGGCACTGATCAGCCTTGGCGGAGGTCTGCGCTCTCTGAGTGCTTCTAGTTTATTTATTTATTTATTTATTTATTTACTTGCTTACTTATTTACTTACTTACTTATTTAATTTCTCCAGGTGTTGCTCTAGTTTTATTCATCTTAGTATGGCTTACACTAAATATTAAACAGTGTACAGTGTCACTCAAATATATCCATATCCATTGTTATGTCTATTAACATATTCATTGGAATTTAATACTGTATATTGTCATGTTTGTCAATCTGTATATAACAATCATGTAGTATATTTATAACGCACCAGAATCTATCATACATATTATGTACATACATACTGTCAACTGCACTTCTAGTTAGATACTAAACTGCATTTTGTTACTTTGTAACATGTATAATGTAGATGTATAATGACAATAAAGTTGAATCTAATCTAATTAGTGCTGGGCAATAGTTGAAATTCTCAATCGCAGTTAATCGCATGGATTTCTGTGATTAATCATGATTAATTGCATAGTTATATGCTGGGGGGGGGGGGGGGGGTTTGCCGGCATCAACAGCGTGTATTGCCTTTAAGTGATATTTCAGACTCAAAGTACTCGGTGATAAAAAAAAAAATAATTCCACATTGAAGTGCTTACAAGCAACTTTGTCCTTCTCAACTCCACCATCTGGAGACATTTAAAATGAAAATGTCCATAGAAAAGACCAGTACTTTTCTCCATGTTTATGTCCCCATCAGTTTATTTCCGGTTGTGAGTGATTGACAGGAGTCTTAAGCCCACCTCAAATGCTGTCATTGGTTGAAACACATGATGACGCTGATTGGCAAACCAACCCTGATCCACATCCCCCTCTTCCTGTGACCCATGGTTTACCTACGAGTGTTCACAGAGCCAGAGCAACAGACTTTCAAAATAATATGTGACGTTCAGTTGTTAAAAGCAAGCAAAGGGGGCCCTCTAGTGGTTGGAATAAGTGTCACTAACGTATGTTTTATTTTGTACTTTCGGTGTTCCCGTAGTCAGTTCAGACATAAGAAGGAACTAACAGACACATTTCTTTCACTCTGTTTGTATGGCCCCAAAAATGTTAGCCTGTGAGTATTTTATGTTCAGTTGTTGTCAGAATGAATAGTATCAAATATCTCTGATGTGAACCTTTGTTGCTGGATAAAAAGATATTGTAAATCTTAAATTAATCTGTAAATGCTAATTGTTAGCATGTCTATGGATTTTCCCACTCAAGTTAGCATTGAGCTAGTGATCTTTTTCCCTTTCATTTAAATGTATAATGCCATGTAAATGTACAAAGGCAATGAACATCACTGAGACACATTTTGTATGTATGTTGCAGTTTTAAAGTGAGTCTCAAGTAAAAGATTTGGAGAGAAGTTTTCGGCGCCCAGCTTGTCTTGGGAAACCTGTTGTCTATCTGCTGAGCTAATCGCTACATGCACACAAGCAGGGGGAGAATAATATGAGTTATAATAAAACGGCATTAACATGAGATTTAAAAAATTGTCGGTGTTATATAATGAATGCATTAACACAGTAATAACGCATTAACTTGCCCAGCCCTAAATCTAATCTAATCTCCTCCTTAAATCTCATATTATTCAATCAAAAATCATTATTTTAAAGGTTCAATGCACAATCTCCAGTGATATCTAGTGGTGAGGTTACAGATTGTACTGCTTGGCCTTCAGCTCAGTTTGCCCTATCCTGGCTGTGAAAGTGTTATTCAGTCTGTTCTGTGATCTGGGCTTTTAAATTAAGGAAACCTTAACTCTCCTACATTCAGATATAGTAGGTGATGGCAATACCCTTCAAGGTTAGACAGTGTCGCCTTAAAATGAGACGAACCACTTACATGTCTCAATTAAAAGCAACAAAAACATAGATCTCATGTTGTCAGTATACACTTGTGAATACACATTTATTAATATTTTCCTTAACTGTAATTAAATTCCCCTTACCCCCATATCCTACACTTTGGACCTTTAATATCATGTAAGTCTTTATCTTCCTCGCCCTGTGGACCTGGCATTATCCTGCTACTTCTTGATCTTTCGCTCATGATCCCCCCCCTCGACACAATCAATCCATCCTACTTGTGATCACCCTGTGTGCTCATCTGAACATCGCTGCACTCGGTTTGCCCAGCTGCAGGGCCTCGACTCGCCGACAGAGGGCGACAAGCACAAGGCGGCCTGTTTGGGCTTGGTGAGTCATATAGTGAATCCGTCACGTACAGCCAAGCACAGCTCACATCAACAAGAGCTGGTAGTCTGACTCCACCGTAAGTCTTTATGATCAAGACGGGGGCACGTTTACTCACAGTTAGGTGTGAATTTTCTTACAGCCGAAGTACAAACAGTTGCCTAGTTTAAGGGATGTGCATATGAAAGGGCGTCATCGGACTGGGCAGGTACACTTCCTGTATTTATCGACCTTGTCATCTCGTCCATTCCACCCACCCTCTTTCTTACACTTGATATTTGGTCCATCCAGTGTTTGGTCCTTATATCTAATGTCCTTCACACTCATTGTGTCCCAGTGTCAGACTCTGCCCAAGGTCCTGAAATCCGGTGAAGCTGCTGTCCGTGGTGCTGATCATGGGTTAGACAATCACAGATTTAACTGTGTATAATCTCAGCTACTTTAAGTGCTTTTTAGATTTTTTTTTTTATTATTTTTTTTTATTTTTTATTTATTTTTTTTTTTTTTTTTGTTATAGCCCTGATTTTCTGCAGTCTGAGTGTTTTTAATCACAATTGTTTGCTTGGAAGTGTTTAAAGATGAGCACAAACGTTACTTTAGGTGCCAATAGATAATTCTGCATGCTTAATCTAAAGACGATATTTCAACATTTGCAGCTTTCATTTAATTTCTGCAGATGCACAGGCCAACATTCCTCTTCCTGTTGGAGATTTGGATATGTCTACACGATACAACTTAAATAATATTGAATTTGGATTTTTTTTTTTTTTTTTTTTTTTTTTTTAAAGAACATTTGTTTAAAATAGTCTTTCTCACTGGTATCCAACCACTAGGAAGTGTATGAACTAAAGAAAAAATCAAGTGTGGACAGAGAAGGGAGAGGGCATAGCACCTCCCACGTCCTATCTGCGAGAAAGAGAGAGGGGAGAGAGAGGGAGAGAGAGGGACAGAGAGAGAGAGAGAGTCTGCTGTGGTGGTGTTGGAAATCGGACGACATGAGCTCTACATGAACCGCGTAAAAAATGCTTTAAGACGCTTTCGGCGTTTGTCTTTCATCCGTCTTGAACCAAGGACATAAGCCTGAAGCGGAGCTATAGCTACACTTCACGAACAGGTATGAAGATGCTGCTCATCCTCCTTGTCTTTCCACGGGAGTGTTTGATGTTGGTATTCAGTGGCGTAACGGCGGTCCTTCTGCCTGCCTGGCTGACTGACTGACTGTTTGTGCGCACACGATTCCTGTCGTGTAACGGGCCAAATGCGGCTTAGAAAGCTCGTTTTTTTTCTTCACGCACTGCTGTTTTAAAGGCTTCCACGCAGGCATATTTTCACGACGGGTGTGAAGAATAAGCGCGGTCGTGTTGGAGTGTATGTACATCCTATGCCCGCACAGCCATATTGGCAACCAGCAGGGGAGAGAGAGAGAGAGAGGGCAGAGATATGAGGGTGTTGGGATTATCATATTGCTTTGAAGAGTAAAGGAGGTGGAGGAGGAGGAGGAGGAGGAGGAGGGGGGTATGGGAGGGGGGGGGGGGGGCTGCATGTTACTGCGAAATGATGGCACCGCTGCGAGATGGCGATCCTCTGGTATTTATGAATGAACCAAGCAGGAGTAGGGTGGTCTGTAATGGCGTTGCGCACCAATCTGCGGATCGAAGGCAAGCCCTCCTGCCACCCCTTCCTGACTCGAGCCGAGGCAGAGAGGAGACGCACGTCAACGTTCGACCATACACTAATAACAATGACGCCCGCGTGACGCAGAAAGCCCCGATTTCAGTGGCAAATGCCATGGTTAATCCTCCATCTGGATCCGCGCTTCTCCACATCTCTTCTTGCACTTGTGATGTTTGTTGTTGTGTCTCATGATTGGAGATGGAGGCTATCATGACGAGCAGAGGATGCTGTGAATCATAGGCCTGATCCATATGTGAATATATGCAGGGATGGAACTCAACTTCCTGTGCCAGCCAGACCAGGTGGTGTGTGTGTGTGTGTGTGTGTGAGAGAGAGAGAGAGAGAGAGAGAGAGAGAGAGAGAGAGAGAGAGAGAGAGAGAGAGAGAGAGAGAGAGAGAGAGAGAGAGAGAGAGAGAGAGAGGGGAAAAAAGGGGGGATCGTGTTAAATCCTGTGATTAAGCTTCAGTGTGTGCGTATATTGGACAGTATAGCACAGACAGAGACCACATTTAAGCCTGCATGTGTCTGTCATGCTCCAGCCTTGCCCTGTACATGTGTTGAATGGCTACGGTCAGGAATGGTTGCATAAGAATACTCTCATTCAGCTTAGAATAACAAAGAAATGACTCAATACGTGGTAATACAGACAGAAATGATGATACTGGTTACTGTGGTGACATTTCTGACGATGATGGAGCTGAATACAGATGCTAAAAATGAATTTGATGAATTTAGTGAAGGTACAGTGGCAGAACAAAAAAAAAAAAAAACTCAAGATGTGTGAGAAGAAATGTGGATTTGGCTCATGTCTGGAGTTCTTCTGGACAAGGCCCCAGCTTTCTGTGATCCTCTGGTCTAAGATTCATTTTGGGACCGTTTTGTGATGTAATTTATGAGAATGACATCTGTACACTTTTACACTTGTCAGCCACATTTACTAATCTCAAACAGTATCCACTCTCTCTGTTTCATTGCTACTGTTCTTAAAGACAATACATTTATTTGTTTATTAACCCATAAAAACCCAAACATCCACCATTAAACAAAAGCATCTACCGATCTAAACTATTGATCCACTAAACCTATCAATCCATGTCAATAATTGGTGTAAAATAAAGTTATTCATCTTTTCATGGTCATTAGATATGACCCACTTGGATGTTCAGAGGCTCCATAGTTACCGTGGAAACACCGTCATCTTCTACAACATTGATTCACCAGTAAAACCCATGCAGTTGGATCAATGACAGTGGATGGACACACTGGGTTTATGTTCAGTTAATGACAGACTGGACTTAAAAAGACACTTTTTTTCAGTTTTTTCTGTCTTTATAGAATAACCTTTGAATTTACTCTTGAGCTTTTATGAACATCTACATCTTCAGTGAATTAAATATAGGAAAATAAATTATTTTTACCCGCAAAATTCAGAAAATAATATTATAATAAATGTTGATAAATCAATTAGGAAAGGTTAAATACAGAGAAAAATTCATTTGGGAACTGACACAAAATTCACGCTGGGTCCTTATAGGTTAAAATAGCTACAGTAACCACTGGCATACACCAGCATACATATAGATGTCATTTTCTTTTTTAATATTTAAATGCATAATATGATTCATAGCTCTGATATTTCCATTTGTCTTATTTAACAAAACATGATGTACAGAAGAGAAAGATACCACAAGATAAACAAAAACATCCAACCAACCCACCCACTCAGCGTTAATTTTCAACCAAATTTTTTTCCACAAAAAAATATTTAACACAATAACCACACATAAAAGATGAAACAAGACAATTACAAGGGATTAGAGGAAAACATAACATGGTGGAAACAGATTAAAAACACACTAGTAACCAGTCTTACTCTTGCTTTATCAAACCAATTCCTCTTCATGTGAGAACAATTACAGAATAGACATCAACGTTATTATGTTTGTAGATTTCATCATCTCCAATTGACATTAATGTGATAAACAAGAACGTTCAAAAGCTTACATCTGTTATCAGCAAATTAAAATGTTTGTTCATCGAAGAGACTCAGTGGCATCACATCGGCTGCAGTTACAAATGACAGAAGTTCACCAAGTCCAGTGCTCGTTAGATGGCAGCGTTTTCCATGAAGACACCAATTGCAGTCTTGTTTAAAGTACAAGGCAGCACAAAATTGGACAGAGGTCACCACCTCGTAATTTTCTATGCAGGAAAAATCTTGACATTTATTGCTGCTAACTTCTGCTGATACTGGTCATTTGTAAAGCCTCCCTTTGGCCAAACCAATTACTTGGGCTAAGGCTATGTTGACACTGTGGGAAATGTGAGGCCTACAACTGATAATTTCTCTGCGATGTTTGTGATTCATATCTGTTTATTTCATGACTGTGTTTCAGCATAAATTTCATAGAGTTCAATCTCTTCAGTTTTAGCTCATATGAGGAATGTGACCTCAGATCAGGATTCGAGCGACTTTTATGTTACGCATTAATTGAGATTCATCACAAACTCCATTAAGAATGGAGTCTCTCAAACACTATAAAGTAGTTAAAATGAGCTAAATTCTGAACATGTACAACAGAAAAATGTGACATAGGCATAATGCAGCAGTAAAATTAGTCCAAAACACTGACAGGGACTGTGTAATTGCACATGAATATTGATAATACTTGGCATTTTTACTTAAAAGTAAGGTTTTGAATGTATAACTTTAACAGATAATATAGTATTTTTTTCAGTTTGTACAGGACTTTTGCAGAAAGAAACTATGTAAATGCTTCTGATTCTACTGCTTTAACCCATAAAGACCCAAACAGCCTTTGGCAACCACAGCAACTACTGATCTGAAATGTTTAATACCTGTTGATCCACTAGTCCTATCAATCCATGTAAATAATTGGTGTGAAATACAGTTGGTCATCTTTTCATGGTCATCAGATATGACCCATTTGGATGTTCAGAGGCTCTGTAGTGAACATGGAAACACTGTCATCTTCTACAACATTGATTCACAAGTAAAGCCCATGGAGTTGGATCAATGACAGTGGATGGACATATTTGGTTTTATGTTCAGTTAATGATATATTTGCTAAAAAAAAGTCATTTTTTCTTTGGTTGTCTCAGTTTCAGATATAATAACCTATGAATTTACACTGAGCTTTAATGAACGTGTACATGATTAGTGAATTAAATAAAGGAAAATACATGATTTACACTGAAAAAAATGCAAAATACCAATGATAATATCACAATAAATGCTGATAAATCACTTAAGAAAGGTTTAATATAGAGAAAAATTCATTTGGGAACTGACACAAAAGTAACACCGGGTCTTTATGGCGTAATACATGACGCTAAATTCAGGACCATAACCAGCTCACACTATAATCGGATACCACTGGTCTACAGGCCAAATGCTTCCAGTATAAAAGCACACTTTACCAAATTTGATACAGTAATGGACCAAAATGTGAAATTCAATGAATTAGTGAGAGAATGGAGTAATGCTCAAAAAGAATGTTTGTCTCTGAGCTGTCAGAACATACATAGACCTATTGTATCATCTGTCTTGAAATCATTCATCTACCAGCACTTTTGTCATTTGGTTTCAGATAATTTTCCAAAAAAACGGTATTGACATAATTTTAAAACAAATCAAGCAACTGTCTGCAACAATCTGAATCATGTAGAAATCTAAAAGCTGCTGTACAACCTCTATAAGGCAGACGAGGGGAGAACAGAAGAAAAATGACCAGAGGTGAGTCTCATTCAGAAGGAAACAGTCAGCTCATTAAAATAATGACAAAATCTTTTTAAAAAGCCCCTTTTTGCCATGAACTAGTGAAAAGGGATTCAGAGTGCATTACCTTCTGTATCCATCCAAGTTGCAGCAGAGGCCAGGGATTATTGTCAGACCTGCCATACAATAACTCCATGTTGCGTAAATGTGTCTGCTGTTCTGCTTGCACAAGTGTAGTCGAGTTGTCTATCAGTCTACATCATCTCTGAGCTATAAATAAACACACAACTATATCCTGCATAATATGTGCTTGAATACAGCTGATCAGTGCTGTGTTTTCCTTGTTCTGACGCTATCAGCTCATTCATATACTGGATAGCCTCCATCTTTAATCCTGTATGGAGAAATCAGAGAAACCTTGTAGTTAGTGGTTAGAACTGGAAAAAATAGTTATCATTTGGTTCTCAATTACTGATTTTAGGGGAAAAAAGCACAAACTTTCCTATTCTGGCTTAATCAGTGTGAATATTTTCAGGTTTCTTTATTTGTCCAACGGAAAACTTTTATCTTTGGACTAGACAATGATATTTAGGCAGATTGTCTTGGTTATGGGAAACATTTGATGGCATTTTATTTACAATTTCTGACATCTTATGAACCGAACAACAAGTCAATTAGTAGAAAAAATAATCAACAGATGAACAAAAATCAGAAAAGCCTCAAACTCAACCCTTTTTAATCCTAAAGAAAAGTCTTGTGACAGATGTCACCAGTAGAGACAGATAATAACAATATGTGGGCAAAGGAAGGTTAAGAATTGTTTGAAGAATAACAGTAAGTAATAAATACATAAATCAAGAAACAATGAAAGTATCACTAAAAATTACATTGAGGAGACATGAAGTACTAAGTTGTACAATGGTGTATTGCAGCCATATAAAATAAATAGACAGACAGACAGACAGATAGGAGGACAATAATACTTTGAGAAAACTAATGAGAAAAAAGTCACAAATTTGCATAAACAAAATGTTAATATCCCTATTTCCTGACATTATCAAACACAACAGTGTTTATACCAGTGACTTCATTTTTAGCTTAGTGGCCGACAGGCTGTAAGCTATTGTCGTCATGCGGCGTCCGGCAGCATCGGCGTCTGTTGTCTGTTACAAAAATTTCAATCGTCTTCTTCTCCGAAACTACAATTCCGATTGACTTCAAACTTGGTATACAGCTTCTTTATGATGATGTCAACAAAAGTTAGTGAAAGCATTTGGATCTGGATCTGATTCTGGATTTGGTGCCACTTTGAAAAATTTCCCCGTTATAAGCGATAGGAAGTGGATGGATGCAATAACTCAGTAAATCTAAATGATCTCCAGTGTAAATGTCTCCAGTCCAGCCCTGATGGGGAGATGACCCAAACATAATGTCCACATGCTGATCAGGATCTTCTTCTGGATCTGGAACTGACGCAAAATTTAACATGGGCTCTTATGGGGAAAACATTTCAATCGTCTTTTTCTCCGAAACTCCAGTTCTGATTGACTTCAAACTTGGTATACAGCTTCTGTATGATGATGTCAACACAAGGGATTGAAATTATTTCGATCTGGATCTGATTCTGGATTTGGTGCCACTTTGACAAATTTTCCCATTATAACAGATAGGAAGTGGATTGATCCAATAAATCAGTATCAATGATATCAAGTTGGAATTTGAATTTTTTAAAGATCTGATTGGAATATGACCAAAACATGGACTATTTCTGTAATATAATAAATACACAGAACTGGGTGATAATAAATGGCATCTGGATACATTTCCCAAAGCTTTTCATTTGGCTGGTAAGATACAGGGCCATTGGTCCCATTTTTTTTTTCTTATCATGAATTCATAACTTTAATCTGGCAAATGTAAGACTTTGCAATGTTACACATATTTCTCATAATTTTTTTAATTTTATATATATATTATACCTTTTTTAACTTCATGATTTTCATTTATTTAAAATAGTTTAATGTTTTTCTCAAAAATATCATTCATCTTCTCTCACTTAAAATTTTGGCTTTTCTTCTAAAATGGCCCTAATTGTTGGCGTCGTAATTGCTTATTTCATTCCTGCAGTCGTATTTGAGTTGAAGTAAAACTCAGTGCAGATCAGATCCTGGTGCATCATGGGAGCGACATAGACAGACTGTGTCGGGAATCCCTCACCTGTCTTTATTTTTCACCATCTGCGTTCTTTTCAGACCTGGATAAAGTAGTATTATTAAAAATGAGAAGCCGTGCCTGACTGAATCAGTCTGTACAAAACCAGTGGAGTCGATCCAAAAAGACCAACCCTGTCGCCATCTGTCGCGGCAGGCAGAGTCTCTGCAACTCACTCCACCAGTCTGTAATTAGCGCTTCAGTCAGGTCGGGGCCTACATAGCTTCTAAGAATAGGCTTTTGTTGAAGAAAATAGATTTACGTTCATTCTACAGTATTGAAAACAAACACAGAGATGGCTGTATTGTGGCGTGCTGGAGTGTGTCTGCAGTCGGTCGTAGACAGGTGCCTCTGTGTTTCCAGATTGCCTGGCTGTGGCATTAGTAAGGTTTTACTGAAAGACCAGACGGAGAAACCCAGGGTTCCCCAGGTCAGGCTAATACTCATCCTAATACACCCTCTAACTCCAATTACATGGGCATCTTACATCCAGTCTGGAGGAAAACGGCACCTGGCATTAACATCAGCATCACAGGGTTAGATCGGTTCCTCAGCGTGGGAATCGATCCTCCTGGAGGGAACATTCTGTCCTGTTACAACTATTATTGAAAAATTACATATGATTCATAGCTCACATTTTCATGAGTGTATTAGAGAGATGTTGTAAAGAGAAAAATCAAAAACACAAGAAAGTAGAACAACCTACATGTCCAAAGCTGATAAAACCTTGACTTGGTTTAAAGAATAAGTCATCATTCATATATTGTAGAGATACTTGTGTTAAAAGTAAAAGGGATTCAGCTCCTTTAACTGCAGTGAACGCGGAAAAATACAGGCTTTAAAAGTATAAAAGTAGGTCTTTGAAGGACATGTCTCTGTGCAAAGCTGACTATATATTAACTGAACTCAGATGTGAAAATTAGACCATTGTGATGCCTTTTCAAAGTCTCATCTCTTGTCGTTATTGTTTGGTAATGTTTGTCATTCATGATCTGCATCAATGGACTTTTCTATGCACTATTATCCAAATAATAATCGATATTTGCACTTGAATGAATTAAAACTCAAATTATGGGCCTGTTCTGAAAGTATAACGTATACATATGTATTTTTATAAAATTCTTTACTTTCTTGCATGTTTTTGCATATTTTCAGTGACTTTTTTTCTTCTTTTTTCTTTTCTTTACTGCTAGCCATCATTGTTTCAGTAGGACATAGTAGAGTTGAAAGACAGCACCAGGTCTGGTTTCTTAAACTAATAAAATTGAATGTTTTTCACTCATTCTAAAAGTAATATGTGATTAGTTTTTCATCTGCTAATACTCTAATAATATTTCTGTAATATTTATCTGAATAATTTTAGTGCACCTTAATTCTTTCTCAAGAAATTTAAATCTACCCAATAATATTGAGTGCCATTTTATTGCACATTTCATTTATTTCCACTTACTATTCATTTTATTTTCCACTCATTTCATCTCTTATTATTAGTAATATTTACATATGGGATAAACTACTCATAATAAATTACTTTTTATTTATCAAAATAGTGATCTTTTTTGTTATTTATTATTCAATTTATCATCAAAATTTGGTTACAAAAAGCTACAAAATTAGGTGGAAATTACTAAAACAAAATGAGCAAATTATATTTCTTATTCTGTCATTACTAAATTATACTTAACTTTATAGTAATTTTCTACTTGTTTGAAATGTAACTCAGTAAATGATTTAAATTGGTTTGATTCAAATTATTTTTGTAACAATACTTTTCCGATTTTATTAAGCAAATGTTTATTTATTGCCAATGTTTATGAACATAGTTTCACTTTTTATGGCATAAACTAATACAGGACAGATTTTGCCAATTCTAAAAGACAACCAAAACAGTAACTCAGTGGGATCAGAAATGTTTAGGATAATAAACAGTATTTGATTGATCAAACAAACAAACAAAAAATGCTTCAAATCGAGGCTTTATAGTTGGTACTTTTCACCAAAAAGCAGCAATTTGAGACAATTGAAGTCATAGTTAGCCTGAGGAGAAAACTTCAAAAATCAGCTCAAGTTGAGTCAATTACATTTT
Source organism: Sphaeramia orbicularis (assembly GCF_902148855.1). Classification (NCBI taxonomy): domain Eukaryota; kingdom Metazoa; phylum Chordata; class Actinopteri; order Kurtiformes; family Apogonidae; genus Sphaeramia; species Sphaeramia orbicularis. The sequence continues at coordinate 56,255,652 of NC_043978.1, read as the reverse complement.
AAAATATTTCACAAAGACAGGAGCTGTTATGTTTCATCATGTGACTGATTTATTGATGTTGTTTCATATTTCCAGGCCTGAATTCATGAGGAAAAAGTTCAGTTTGCCCCAATCATTCTAGGAAACATGATAATAACATGGCCAGCATGTTTTGTTTGTTTAGACCAGGGTGTTCCTACAGAGCTCATACAAAAAAAGTGCTGAGGGAAAAGAAGTTCCTGGTGTCACGTAAATGTCACCTTTGCTGTTTGCTGATGTTTCCACCCAGTGGTGTTTCTGTCGGAGCCTGCTGAGTCAAAGGGATGTGCACTATCAGAGGGCTCCAGCGTGCACCAGGAGCTGCATGTAGTCTTAGAGGGAGACCAGTCGTAACTTAAGTCCTGGGAATTGGGTCAATGCAGAGCAGGCCAGGAGCACGGAGGAGGTTAAGCTCAATGATTAGCTACTAAGCCAAGACCACAGCACTGCAATCTCCTGTACATGCGTACTTACACACATAGTCCATCCACATGCAGTTCAGAGTATAGACTGGCAAGTATCAGTCACTCATTACACACCGTCTTCACTCTCAGCAGTTTAGGAACAGATTTGATGAAGGTTTGGTTTCAGCATTGGTGGGGACACAATCCCATGCTCCAAAATCAGACATCACCCTACATCCCCTGAAGCTCTCAAAGTCCAGCTTCTTGTCCCTCAGTCTGCTCCACAGGGCATCTTTATTTCTATTTCCTCTGTCACACAACGATGCACCAGGCCTTTATATGAACATTTACATAACTTTACCTCAAAAACAGGTCCTCCAGTCTCCCCCACCATTAAAAACCGGTGTATATACAGTAGGTTAACTCTCCTGTCAGTGCCCATGACCACGGTGCTGATGAACATCTGGAGTTGGTCCCTGAGCACCTTCAATGGCATCTCACTGCTTCTAATGTGCTAATTGCTAATGCTAATGCTAGGTACTGTGTGCGTGGTAATATACAGAGACAGAATTTCCCCTCAGGGATTATAAAGTGAGTTAACCATTGACTTTTACCCTGTAAATATTAAATGGCAGAGGTTATTAGACATCAAAATAAAGTCAAGACCAAATAATTTGATTTTCAGTGGTTATATTAGCTGAACATCCAAAACCATGATTAGGAGCTCATCTAAAACCCTCAGAATCCTCAATAAGAGTCCTCATCAGCTGCTTTATTCTCCAACCTGCTGCTGCACAAAATACAAACTAATATTGACATTTCCATGAGGCTCATAGACGGAAATTTCTCACAACTGCATATATCCACCATTTTCACTCTGTACTACTGCTGACTACAACTGTGAGATTACTGGTTAAAAGAAAAAAAGACAGGCTTATCTTGGTAGTTAACATAAGGTAACTAATAGTTGCTAGTGATGTTAGGTAAAGATGTAGCATCTGACTAGTTTGTTTGTTACCTATTAATGCATAAAGGCCCTGATGTGTCGACTATTGTTTGGTGGTGTCATAACAAAACATCTAGATCAGGGGTGCCCAAACCTGGTCCTCAAGAGCTACTATCCTGCATGTTTTCAATGTTTCCCTCTTCCAACACACCTGATTCAAATGATAAGCCTACCATCAAGCTCTGTAGAAGCTTGATAATGGCCATCAGGTGTGTTAGAGGAGGGAAACATCTAAAACATGCAGGGTAGTAACTTTCGAGGACCAGGGTTGGGCACCCCTGATCTAGATGATACCAGTGGCCAAGGACCTCAGATCTGAAATGGAGCCAGTGAAGAAGTATGGTTCAGGTTGAATACGAGACTTTGATATCTGTTGTATCTGACTTAGATTGATAGTCCCTCTAAGTAGGACTCTCAGGGCTACGGTTTAAGTAAAACACATTTTTTGCAGCTCCACTGGAAATTGACTTTAGTTAAACAGTTTTTAATGATGTTTCAGATTTTACAGATTCAGTAAGCTAGTGCTTCGCATCAGCTCACCTCTGGCCCTTCAGAGGGGGTGGCCATGGCTCAGATGGTAGAGCGTGTCATCCAATAACCGAAGGGTTGGTGGTTCGAATCCTGCTCTGTCCATGTGCTGTTGTGTCCTTGGGCAAGACACTTCACCCCCCCCTTACCTCCAGTGCTGCTACTCACACTGGTGTATGAATGTGTGTGACTGTTCGGTGTTGGTTGGAGGGACCGTCGGCGCAGATTGGCAGCCACGCCTCAGTCAGTCTGCCCCAGGACAGTTGTGGATACAGATGTAGTTTACCACCACCAGAGGGAGAATGTGTGAGTGAATGAATAATGGATCCCCTGTACATGCTTTGAGTATGCGTTCATAGAAAAGCACTATATAAATCTAATCCCTTATTATTATTATTATTATTATTATTATTATTATTATTATTATTATTATTAGACCCCTGTAGTTCCACCCCTTTTAGTCCAAATATATGTAATAATGATATTAATAAATGTCACCTCTGGCACCAAAAAGCCAACATGGCAACGGACAAATCGCAAACCACTATCACTGTGATACAAATTAATTCCTAATGTTATAATGTTTAAGAAATGTTTAACCACTGAAAGACTGTGAGATTAAGATTATCCTGATGGAGGCATGCAGCAGCACAGCAACCAAAGATTACATACATTCATAAATAATTCAACAAATGTTCACCTCAAAACATCAATATCAATCTGAATACAAGCCAGTCAACGTTTAAGTCATATAACAATACTTTAGAAGTATCCAGTGAAACTAACTCTCTAAGTTTATGGACATTTTGTAAAAAGGAAGTAAGACGCAAGTAACATGCAGTTTTACATATAAATTCTGCTAATGTTTCAGCCTGTGTGGACCAGGCAGATCCAATCTCATTATGCAACAAGTGATGATGAGTGAGGGCTTTAACATTTGCGATGACCCTCAGTGGCCCAGAGTAAAGCTGTATCCAGTGTGTATCAGCACAGAGAAGATTCATGCATGTATATATTACAACAATCCTACAAAGCAGAGTAGAACGCGACTGTTTAACTCACATAATTTAAGGGGTATCAAACTGCCAGAAATACTTGACAAACTTGTGCAAGGCTTCACAGTCTTTGTGGAAATGATTTAGTATTATGATAGATTGCAAATATGTTTTTTAGATTTAGGTTTGGTGGATGGATATGGAGAGGAAATAAATGTACTGAATGGGGCAGACTAAAAAATCATTTTTATATGTGTTGTGTTTAATAAAAATGTCACAGTTAAAATGAGAACATTTTGGGACCAGCATGAGACTCTTTTTTTTCTATAAGTGATAAGGTGTGAACCTGGCACAGTGGCACAGCGGCAGTGTGACTCAATGTGTGAGACTTCATCACACATTATAAACTGAACCTCTACAGTCAAACCTAGCACCGGGGTCTAAAAATTGCTCTTGCTGTGACTTGTTAAGAAAAAAAAAAAAAACACAGATTCATTCCTGTGGTTTAACACAGACGCACATACCTGAAAAGGCCAGAGCTGTTGTATGCATCTAGAATAATCTGTACCCAGAGGCAAACATGCATCACAAACACTAGTATGTTGAAGCAGCTGAGCCCGAGAGAATCTATACAGGATGGTTTGAGCGATGACAATAATAACAATAAGAAGAAGAAGAGGAGGAAGAGGAGGAGGAGGAACTTTAGTCATACAGTGTCTTTTAAATAGGCCTCAGCAATGTGACTAAAAATGTCCACCTAACAACAGCTGTATTATCATGACATGAGCTGATAGTGATCATTGAATCAATAAATGTCAAGTCCTGACATCTTTCATGTTTAAAGGCTGATTTTTGGTCAAGTTCACCACATGAAACTGAAGTGATACGACTGATTTATGGAAGGAAGAGTTTTGTCACAGACTCTGAGGATGGTGCAGTTGGTGCTGGTGCTGGTCTTAACTGAATACTCTGCAGCAGGGCTGTCAAACTCATTTTAGTTCAGGGGCCACACTCAGCCCAACATGATCTGAAGTGGGCCAAACCACTAATATGATAACATAACAATACATAAATAATGCCACCTCCAAACTTCTCTTTATGTTTTAGAGTGAAAAACAAAAAAATTACTGTATGAAAATATTTACATCTACATTTACATATTTACAAATGATCCTTTAAAAAAATGTGAATAACTTGAAGAATTTTGAACAAAAAATTAGCACAAATTTAACAAAAATATGCTTCATCTTCTCATTTATACATGTGTATTACAACTTACAGGTCACAGTGAGTCTAAAAATACACAAAACATTTAATATCAGGCAGAATATTGGTAAAATTACGCTTAATTTTCTTAAGACATTTCACGCTGTTCATATTTTTTCAGGTTTTTGCATTTTTGATGAAATGATAGTTTGTAAATGTGAACATTTTCATGTAATGTTACTTTTTTTTTTTTTACACTACGACAAAGGGAACAAATTAGACTTGTCATTATTTATAGGTTATTATTATAGCATTTTTCTGGGCTGATGCACTGGAGACTGATTTGGGCTGAATATGGAACCTGAACTAAAATGATTAATATCTTCAGTGTAATTTTTGCATTTCACAAATTTATCCCAGGGGCCAGATTGGACCCTTTGGCGGGCCAATTTTGGCTCATGGGCCGTATGTTTGAGACCTGTGTTCTACAGGAGGCATCTGAGCTGAGCCCAATGAGGGGTCTGGAGACAATGGAGTTAGGGTTCTGGGTCAGATGGTCAAATGGAGTGATGAAGTCTGAACGTATGCAGTGATTGGATGATAGGAAGGAAGTTTCATTGTTAAACTACACTAAAGTTTCAGTTGTTTAAAGCAAACAGTGACTTTGTGACTTTAATGTCTTCTTTATGGTCAGAACAAAAACTAGAAAGTACAAAGAAACTGCAAATAGAATGATCTATGCATATATACAAAAAACAACACGAAGTGAACACAAACATTTAATTAAAGATCAAGCGACGATACCTGATAAACTGATATTACACCTGAAAAAATACACTGTCACACTTTGAAGATTGTATTAGAAAGTGGATAACTGCGTGGAAAACCTTCTAAGTCAAATAATGCATTCCTAAATAAATCAATCTGAACATAAAACTATTCAATAATAGATGATTCTTGCTGTGTTTTTGTCACAGCTTAACTCTTACTTTCCTTCAAAGTCCAGCTGAAGTCTGACATTAACTATTAATAACTAGTGGAGTCACATTCATCTGATACTGATCACTTGGTATTGGTGTAGAGATATATATGTATATGTATCTACACTGTATAAGTATTTTAGCTGACAATGTGGACTAGGGATGAAAGAAAATATTGTCTCTGCAACATATTGCGATATTTCATTTCACAATACTGTATTGATATTAAAAAGTACTGTATTGATATTTTTAGGTATTTATTCAAATGCAGATATTGTGGAGGTTCATTTTTTTTGTTTTTCTTTTTTGTTATATTTTATTTATTATTATTTAACACTCTTTTATACTTCCTTTGTTGGGATTGTACAAAAATAATGTTCTGATGTTAGTTCTGAACTAATAGAATATGAACATTTGAACAGGATCTTAAACTGTAATGTCTATAAAACATCATTTAAGTTTTAACACAGGAACATTTTGTGATGTAACATAAGATCCTGTTCTGATCAAATAAAAGTGTTTAGTATTTGTGCATATTTCTGGTGTAATTCAATTCTTCAAGGAAATAATCATTAAAAAAAAAAGAAACAAACAAAAAATCGCCTCTTTAACAGTATCATGATATATTGTGATGTATTGTATCGTGATCCTAGTATTGTGATTTGTATCGTATCGCCAGATTCTTGCCAATACACAGCCCTAATGTGGACTACATTAACTATAACGACACAAAAAGAAAGTATGAAGACAATTTTCCAGGTCTTTTAAATGCAAAGTTAGAAAGGGCTCCTAACAATATAAACAAAACACATAAATGGACAAAAATCAGTCTAAGATAAAAACAAGATTAACCCCTGAAGACCCAGTGCTACTTTTGTGGCAGCTTCTGAATAATGTTTTCTCTCTATTTAACCATTCTTATGTGATTTATCAAATTATCCTATGTATTTTGCATTTTTTGTTCCAGTGAAAATAAGGTATTTTCCTGTATTTAATTTACTGATCATATAGATGTTCATAAAAGCTCAGATTAAAGTTGAGGGTTATTATACCAGAAACAGAGAAAACTGAATAAAAAGTGATTAGTTCAGTAAAATAAATCAATAAGTGAACATAAACCAAGTGTCTCCATCCACTCCATGGGTTTTACTGGTGAATCAATGTTGTAGAAGATGACGGTGTCTCCACAGTAAAAACAGAGCCTCTGAACATCCAAATGGGTCATATCTGATGACCATGAAAAGATGACAAACTGTATTTTACACCAATTATTTACATGTATTGATAGAATTAGTGGATCAACAGGAATTAAACAGTTTAGATTAGAGGAAGACTTTTGGTCACCAATGGCTGTTTGGGTCCTTATGGGTTAAATAATGAAATAACCACAACAAACACTCTTAAGCAGATAAGGTAAGATAAGATAAGATAAGATAAGATAAGACTGTTACTTATTTTCATATTCAACAAATTCTTTATCAATCAATCAATCAATCTTTATTTATATAGCACTTTTCATACATTAACGGTGTAGCACAAAGTGCTTTACATATAAGTTTAAAATCAGTACCACCTGCCCAACCGCTCACTCACACACTCACACACACACACACCCCACACACGCACACCCACAAGCACAGACATACTTAAAAAGACTGAGCACGAGAAAAGCCCTCGGGGTGACCTTGTTGTGATATTGGACTCTACAAATAAAAATGAATTTAATTGAATTTAATTAAATAAGATAAGATAAGAAAAGATAAGATAAGAAAAGAAAAAGTTAAAATAAAATAAAATAAAATCAGGTCAGATCAGATCAGACTTTATATATCCAGACAGCTCTAGTTGTTCCGTTGCATCCTGTGTGTGTCAGCCTGAAGAGCATCGCTGACAGTCAATGAGCCTGACAGAATATTACAAAAAACAACCTTCATCTGAAAATCTGTTGATCCTGTAAACCGCTCATCACCAAATAGCCGTGTATCCACAGCATTCCGGTATCCACGGCTTGATTAAAACCCTTTCTCCACAAGATACCATGGGACGGCTTTGTGGGTGTCTATTTAATCACGCTCTTGATCTGTTGAATGGCATTGTGTTTGATGTTGCTTAATGCGCTTCCTTTGTGCCGCTGCGTAAGTGGCTCTCTTGAGGGAAATTATGTGCATATTTTCACTAAAGGTGACATTTCCCTGCTTGCTCTGTGAAATAAACACGCAGAGAAAGCTGCACTGCATCTATTTTCTGACTGAGAGCAGGGGAGGACTGTTTGGTCTGTGCCAAAGCTATCTGCTAATGGAGTTTGGCTGCACTGCCACAGATGCATTTATAGTGTGCCATTAATTCATTAAGGAAGTGCAGTCCTCTCATTTCAAATAAAACTACAGAAGCACAGGAGGAAACGGAGAGGGACAGCTTGCATTTGGGAGGAGTGTCATTAATCTCAGAGGCCTGGTGTCAAGGACGAATGTTGAAGGAAGTACAGTGTGTATGAGTGTGTGGTTTCCTGTGTTTTTGTGTTGCTGTGTGAGGTGGAGTGTGCACCTGTGTGTGCAGTTATAGCTGCTGACAGAAGGGGGGAGTCAGCTAATTTTAGTTCAGGTGAAAGAAAGAGCGGGGAGGGAGTGGAGGAAGGGTTTGATGAGCAGAATTGTTGTCACCGAGCTGAACAACCCCAACCACACCACCACCCCATCCCACTCCCTCTCCACACCCCAGATCCAAAAACCAACAGGCACCGAGGCAGGATGACAGACTGATGGGACCCAGACAGATGAGCCCAATCGATCAAAACCACAACGGCCTTAGTTTATCGATTAAAGAGCATGGAATGGAGGACCTGGGGAGAAAAAGAGCGAGAGACAGGGGAAACAGCAAAAGGAACAGGTCAAAGAAATATGTTTTCAAGGCGCATGAATTAAAAGAAAAGACAGAAACAAATAAGAAGTAGGAAATCTGAATGTTACGCCCCGGCCTAGGGGTTTACCAGGGCGAACATAATATGCTCACACTTTGTCCCCTCCCAGCTCCCAAGCATACACGTCAGTCAAAAACTAAAGTTCACACTATTTATTTTTTTACAACTAAAGAAGGGTTAGGGGAGGGCGTGGCTAAAACAACAAACAAAATATCTTCTTCACAGTTCAAACTAAATTACCTAATCCAAAATAAATGCAAGAAATAAAATACAGAAAACTTACCTAAACTCCCTACAACAAAACAGGAGAAAACGTGAAAATAAAAGAGCTGTCCTCCCCAACCAGAAAAAGGATCCAATTACAAAAACTCTATTTACAACTATATACAAAATTACGCAAACACACTCGAACACATTACAACTGACGGTCAGAACACATGCAGGAATCAGAGTTGAGAGCTGGTAGCAGACCAAGAGAGACAGCAGTTGGATCTAGGGCTATTTTTAAAGGGGCCAGGCAATCACACTCCACCAATCAACAGCTTCCTACAAAAAACAAGACAGACACAAAAAGGGCACAGCACACCTACAGGACTAGGGATGGGAATCGAGAGCCGGTTCTTTTTGAGAACCAGTTTGTTTGCCTGCCTGCTTAACGATTCTGCTTATCGATTCCGTCTTCGTTGCGCATGCGTGATGACGTCACACGTACGCTGCATTGTTTTGGTCAGAACGTAGACAACATGGTGTTGAGGCAGAAACGGTCTAAACAGACCACACCAGGTCCAAATAGACCACACCAGGTCTAAACAGACCACACCAGGTCTAAACAGACCACACCAGGTCCAAATAGACCACACCAGGTCTAAACAGACCACACCAGGTCCAAATAGACCACACCAGGTCCAAATAGACCACACCAGGTCTAAACAGACCACACCAGGTCCAAATAGACCACACCAGGTCTAAACAGACCACACCAGGTCCAAATAGACCACACCAGGTCTAAACAGACCACACCAGGTCCAAATAGACCACACCAGGTCTAAACAGACCACACCAGGTCTAAACAGACCACATCAGGTCCAAATAGACCACACCAGGTCCAAATAGACCACACCAGGTCTAAACAGACCACACCAGGTCCAAATAGACCACACCAGGTCCAAACAGACCACACCAGGTCCACTGGAACACTGTCAAAGCTTCCATGTCTTCAAAAGGGTGGAATCCCTCCAATTACAGGAATGTCATGTATTTTATACGCTACTTAGCGGCGCTTGTGAATCTAGCAGCAGAGTGAATGCCAGGCCCAGTTCCGGTTCCAGTGCGGGCAACAAACGTTGTACCCACTCAAATACAAGTTTACGAATGTCAGGGAAAGGAAATGAGGTGCACAATAACGGGAGACGAGCAGAACTAAGTTGAACTGGTTCCATGTAGTGGACATGCAACGATAGAGGAATTAGTAAAGAGTCTTTCTTTAGTTTCACGTTCACTGCATGCCCCCCCACCACCACCACCACCACCACCGGGCCCAGCGTCATCTGTTGTTACTATTTGTACATAATGTACAAATATTATATTTTCTGTGCAGAGATGGAAATATAAAAGACAGTTAATGCATACTCTTTTATTCCCTCAATGAGAATCAATAAGGAATCAGATCGATAAGCACAATCGATAATGGAATTGGAATCGTTAAATTCTTATCGATTCCCATCCCTATACAGGACGGGGGGAGAACACACACACTAAACAGAAAATATATATACATGTACACATAAATAGCCAAATTATGACACAGGGTCATAACACTGAATTCTTTTCATTCATTCGGTTTTTGTAACCTTTAAATGAGTTGTTTAGAATGGGTGGGTCTACTTTTTGTGTACTGCCATTTTTTTTAATAAAAAGGTGAATGACTTTGACTCCAAAATGAACCCAATGTGTAAAATATCTGATGTAATACCACTGACATCCAGTAGATGCAAAAAAAAAAAAAAAGCCCTCATTCCCATTGACTTACACTGAACCTCTCTGTATCCCATAAAGACCCAAACAACCAAAATCATCTACTAATCTAAAATGTTTAATAACTTCTGAACCACTAAACCTTTAATACATGGAAATAATTAGTGTAAAATGCAGGTTCTTCATCTTTTCATGGTCAGCAGGAATGACCCATATGGACATTCAGAGGCTTCGTAGTTACCGTGGAAACACCGTCATCTTCTACATCATTGATTCACCAGTAAAACCCATGGAGTTGGATCAATGATAGTGGATGGACACACTGGGTTTATGTTCAATTAATGATATATATTGCTGAAAAAGTCAGTTTTTCTTCGGTTTTCTCTGTTTTTAATATAGAACTCCTAAACCTTAAACTGAACATCTACATGATCAGCAAATTAAATGTAGGAAAAAACCAGATTTTCACTTGAAAAATGCAAAATTTAGTGAATAATATTATAATAAATAGTGATAAATCATTTAAGAAAGGTTAAAAATAGAGAAAAATTCATTTGGGAACTGACATAAAAGTAGCACTATTAAAAATAATGGATCAGTAATCTTCCTCCAAGGGTCACTCTGGTCTCCTTTGTTTTATTCAGGGTCTCCACACATATTTTTTCTTTGCTACACAGTGCGTGATGAAGTTTACCATTTTACCAAGTCATAACCTAGTGCACAGGTGTCAACCATGCGGCCTGGGGGCCAAATCCGGCCCGCCAAAGGGTTCAATCTGGCCCCTGGGATGAATTTGTGAAATGCAAAAATTACACTAAGACATTAACAATCAAGGATGTTAAAATCATTTCAGGTCAAGTCAATCTAAAAACAATCAGACCAGTAAATTACTATCATAATAACTTATAAATTATGAAAACTGTAATTTTTGTCGTTGTTTTAGAGTAAAATAAAAGTTACATTACACAAGAAAATTTACATTTATAGACTAGCCTTTTATAAAAAAAAAAAAAGTGAATATTTGGAATGTCTTAAGAGAAGTATGTGGAATTTTAATTATAATCTCCCTGTTATTTAATGTTTTGTGTATTTGTAGATCCACTGTGATCTCTAGGTTATGATTCACATGTATAAATGATAAACTGAGGTGTAATATTGTTAACATTGCACTTATTTTTGTTTGGAATTTTCAGGTTGTTCATACACTCCAAACAAAAAGTTAAAGATATTTTTAATTTTGGGGCTATATTTTTTCAGTTGGGGTTCTTGCACAGCACTTCTTACTTTTTTGTGTTTGAATTGAATTGAAACACTTTTAAATTACCATAGTTTTATTTACTAATGGCAAAAATGACACACAAAAAAAGACCCCAAAAAAATTAAATATCCTTAACTTTTTGTTTGTAGTGTATTTGTTCATGTTATGTTTGAGTACAATTTGTACATGTAAACATTTTTATTACAGAATTTTACTTTTTTCACTCAAAAGTTCTTATCCTATTATTTGTATAATTTTATTAGTCCGGCCCACTTTGGATCATATCAGGCTGTATGTGGAACTGAACTAAAATGAGTTTGACACCCCTGAGCTAGTGTTTGCTTTGACCCTTCACTCTCCTGCAGCTCCTCCCCTTTTGTCAAATATGGTCATTTCTGGCTCCAAAAAGTCAAATTCAACTAGCAAACTACTTGTTTCAAAATAGCAGCTCAGAAACAAAGGTTGATATGTACAATCTTTGGCTTTACAGCAGGTGGCATCTAGTGTTAAGGTGCATTACCATCCCATAGTGTGCACACCTGAGTTAATGCCCCCTTAAATAAAAACAGACAAAACAAACACTGGCTCTAACAAAGGACTGAAGGGTGAGGGTGTATTCAGTTGGTTTAGTTTGTTCGCACTGATTCATTAAAGCTCACTTCTGACCCAATATTTGCAATGAAAAAAAAAAAACATTTTAAAGCATTGTAGGTTGCATCGCCTGCAACTCAGCTTGACAAACCTCCCGTGTGTGGTTTTAGAATGTAATACTATTCAGAGTGTTTTTACAGTATTTATGAAAAGTGCAGCACTATTTTAACCTTTTCCCCTGGTGAAATCCTGCCTCAGTAGTTTGTTTGTTTGTTTGTCTTCTCTTTTTATTAAAAAATGACACCAAATTCCCCCAACAACTGAACCACCCCAAGAACAGACCAGAGAAAATCACAACCTTTACATTTTTTATACTGTCATCATTTTATCAATTGCAGAAAAGGAGCTGTAGTGAAAAAAAAAATCATTGTAAATATCCTCATTCGTATTTCAAGATGCTACAAATTCTATCCCCATACATATATAAGCATGAAAACTCAGCTTTGGTAGAGAGAGAGAGAGAGAGTCGTTGCTGTGGAAACAATGCACCATCTCAACTTGTTTTATTGGTGTGAAGTGACAGGTTTTCAGAGAGATACAAACTAACACTTTCCAAGTAGTTTTCCGCTTTTTTCACTGCAACTCTTTGGTCCAAAATGAGCTTAAATGAAATAAACAATTTTGAAAATGTTTTCTATGGAAAGAAATGCACATGAATATCAAATAAATAAATGACCTAAGTTGTAAAAGTATGGAAGTAAATCTGCCTCATCAGATTTTGAATTGTAAAACCCACTGAATTTCTAGCACTGATTTTTTTTGCACTGACATTAAGTATGTGAATTTTTTTGTCTCTGAATTCAGCTATGTTCATAAATTTAGAACAAAAAAATAAAAATAAATTCAGATACCAAAAATTCAGAGGCAAAAAATTGTGATCACACATCCAGGACACCAGGGATAAATAATCGATTCTATCTCAAGCCGAACCGACAGCCAGAGAATTGAGTTACATTAGGTTGGTCAAGTGACGCTGATGCAGGAAGATGGTCAGTGTGGATGTGTGATCTGAATTTTTTGCATCTGAATTTTTTGCATCTGAATTTTTTGAATCTGAATTTTTTGTGCCTGAATTTTTTGTATCTGATTTTTTTTTTTATTCTAAATTTATGAACATAGTTGAATTCAGAGACAAAAATTCAGACACTCAATTTCAATGCAAAAAAATTCAGTGCTAGAAATTCAATGGGTTTTATAATTCAAAATCTGATGAGACAGATTTAATTCCATATTAAAGATAATAAAATAAGAATAAATAAATATAAATGACCATTATTATTTCTTTAACTAAATAAAATACAACTGATCTGCCAGCACAACAAAAAAAAACTATAAAAAGTTTGTACATAAGATGCACTGAAATATCAACTTTGAAACACAACATTGGTCTTTGTCCAGTTTTCTCATCGTTGCAAAATAAAGAGGGTCTAATAAAAGCTTTTGTGTGTGAAAATAGAAAAAGGAAGGATGATTCCAGTTTATTGTATTGTAACCTGGGTCTTTTATATTTCACTATTAATAACACTGTACTCACCACGTGGTTGCGATCTGGGAACACAGAGACGGGGCTAAAAATAAGTCAGGCTGGGCAAGAAAGTCCCCTTTTAATCAAAGTTATTTGGAAGAAGCAACAAATTGTATCCCAAAGCATCCATTGCAGTTTACAGACCACAAATTTTCTGGTTCAGCTTTGATGTGTTTGTGCATTGGGGGATTACTATCAACACCCTGAGTGTTTTTAGTTGTAGTTATAGCCTAGATAACGTGGCTGAATATCTCAAGGATCTGCCTGTATCATAAGGCTGTGTTTTGTTGCATTGGACTGAGTGAATTCCCAGAGCGTGATGTGCACAATGTTAGCAAAACTGGAAAAATGGGATCAAAAGTAAAGAATGTCAATGTTCTTTAAGATCTCAATTATTTCTGAGAAAGCACGCCTGAAAAGTTTTGCCTGATTTGGATTGCACCAGTGTGTAGGTGCACACGTCACTGTCCTTGTGCCTGCTTTTCTTTTTCTTGCTGTTTCATTCTGTCCTGGCATAAAGCAGGTCGAAGCAGAAATGACAACGTTCAGCTCTGGCAGCTCAGACCAGCACTCTTCAGAGCAACCAGGGGCCTAATTTAAACCAGAGTTTGAGGCGACACAGATGGACATTATTTTGATTTTAGGCCGAACAAACGCAGTTAACCCTGTTTGTTTCCCCCCTCTTCCACCTGACTGTTCAGTTCCAGCCTGAAAAATAATCCGCTGTTGTTATTTTTATGAAGAAAGTCTTAAGGCTTAAGGTTGAAACATTCATCTCAGAATTGACATTTCTGCAAAATATGATTACTTACCATCCCTCCAAAAAAGTGTTTCATCAGTCAAAGGCATCAGGGAGCCATTAAAGATTTTCAACGGTGCAAGACCAGAGTAAAACAGTCAAGCATAAGAGCAAAAAAAAAAAAAAAATGTACCTGCAAATTAAAGTATGGTTGTGTCTTCAGCATGGATATAAAACAGTCTTATGTGTCACATGCAGACGTACAGCTATAGATTGACTATAAAACACAAGAGGCACTTCCTGAATCCCCATTTATTTTGAACTCCTTGACTGATATTATCTCGAAGCAGGCAATGCAATTACAGAAGCACTGCCATCAATAGTTGGTTCCAGCAGTACAAGCATGACAGAAATCCACTTATTCCATCTAGTATTGATGTCAATTTACTGTTTCATTACAGCCAGAGCTTAGAGAGCAGCACATGATCACAGCTGAAGGAGTATCTTATTATGGGATCTTAACGCAAGTTTAGAACCACAGCAGATAAATAATGCAATAGATACAATACATAATCATGCAAAGACCTTCTGTAGATACACAGGCACTTCGAAAGATAGCGATAGATTATGTGAAGGGACGTCGTCGTCGACATGCATATGTATGAGATGCAGCAGGTAATACTGAGGCTGAAGGCTGCAGAGTCCTTCAGGGTGCAGGGTTAGGATAGCTTTGGATTTCAGTTGTTTTTACTTGTTACTTTCTTCTCATAAATGTTTATCACTGTGCAACCTGGGTAATATCTTAAAGGGTCATGTCATTGGTTTACAGGGATTCAAGAGGATCTTATTGCAGGAATGGAATATTTATAATCATGTTTTCTTTAGTGTATTATCACCTGAAATTAAGAATTGTCGTGTTTTTCTTACATTAGAATCAGCGTTTTACATCTATAGGAGGAGTGAGTCACCATGTGAGCCTGCTGTGTTTTTTTCCTTCGTCTTTTTCTTCATTTTATAATGGGTAGCAATCAACTTTAAAGTATGTTATTGTCACCTACTCTGCCTGAATGTGGACCAGATTTAGCTTCTCCTGAAAAAGGATTTTCACAGAGTGGTGCAATCTGCAATTTGCCCACTGGATTTGAATGAATGAAAGAATGAATGAATGAATGAATGAATGAATGAATGAAAACATTTTTTTTCAAGTATGTACAAAACACATACATGTAAAGAACATACAGTTAACTTAAGTGATAACCGGAAAAGGATGAAGCTGAAGCCAGAGGCTTATTTCTGCTTCTCCTACTTCCATCCTGACTCCAACTCCATACCTGAAGTTGCAGCAAATAAAACACTAACACAAAATGGTCTACATTCAGTTCCTTAAGTCACTTAGAGATCATTGTGCTTTCATAGCCCTCCAGAATTTGACAAATTAAAGCTTTTTTAAAACTTGACAACTAGCTACACGATTTCAATTCATCCTTCAGTTGGTTCCATAATTTGACACCAATAACAGAAACACAGTGATATTTAACATTTGTTCTTGTTTTACATCTTTCAAACACAAACATCCCTCTTAATTTATAATTCCCTTCTCTTAACTTAACATTTTTTTTGATACAAACAGGAATACGTTTGCTCCTAGCACAAAACATAATTTCCATCGTTTTTAAATATACAATACCAGGAAATTTTAATATACCAGATCCAACAAAAAATGTATTGATTGAAGATAACCAGATTTCACTCAATATTACACACTGCACCTATAAGTAAGGGAAGGATAAAATGTTGATGGCAGCATAACATTCCATGTTTTAAAAATGAAGAAAAACTATTTTATTGCTCCAACAGGTGTCATGAGCTTTTTCATTTAGTAATGGTGTTGAGATTCAATATCTGTACATTCAATCATCCAGTCATTTTTCAAACTGGTTTAATCCTCAAGAGGGCCTTAGGGGTGCTGGAGCCTGTTCTTTTCAGGGCTATTTCTGCAAATCTGAAATGTTTCTTTGTATTATTTGAAGACTCAGAATGCAGTAGTTCTATAATCACAGTCTGTATACTGTAACTGAAGTGGTCTGACAGCAAATTAGACTTCTGTACCTTTCTGGATTTTCAGGCAGTAGAAAATCCCCCCAGTGAAGCAAACCTTTGATTTGTGTTTTAGTATGTGACTGACAGCTTTAATGTGTGATCTAAGTACTTTATTACAGCAGTTAATGTTAGCAGTAGAAATCAGGAAAAAAATAATAATAACACCCTCCTCCTGCAGCTCCCTTTTCTCAAACATCACCATTTCATGATGCTGAGGAACAATGACTCCAAAATGTCATGGTTATGGGAGCTGCCATGGCTCTTCTTTGGAAAGCCAAAGATTCTACAGTTCTAATTGGGTATTATAGCTATCAATCACCTGCTCTATGGGCTTCTCTAAAACAAAAAAAAGCCTCTGATTGGCCAAAATCTTTTGTGTTCTTGACAGCAGTGACAAGAGGAGGTGCTGAAGTCTTGTCTCCTCTCAGATCACTTGATTCATAATATATAGAGGTGATTGTAGATTTTTTGCTAATTGATGCTGTAAAAGTACTGTCTACAGAAGCTTTAATTGCTTCTGAAGTTTTATCATGCAGGGAATTTTATCTGTTTCCACATCTGCCATCACAGGCTTTTGTCAGCCTATTAGTATGCATAACACATGAATACGGGTGTGTTTTCCCTTTTTTCAAACATTTTCACCTGATAAAGATTCAAGTGGGATCGAAACATCACCGCTAAAGTTTTGTGGCTTGGATTAATTGTGCGGGCATTACTTTGTTCCACACAAGTAATGAGAATACTTTCCCAATTTACTTCACTGACCTTCAATGACTAGTTCACCTTAAAACTTGAAGAATGTCCAGCTATTGTTATTATTGTTCCCTGCGGAGCTTTACGTTGTCCTGCAAAGCTGCAAAGACGTCCAGTCTGGAAGATTTGCTGGAGTTTCTGAGTAAAGTTGATAAATGAGAAAACACTGAAATGTTTTTGAGGTTAAGACTGAGGAACTGTGGGTGCATGAACAAAATCGATTAGAGAAATATCTGCGTCAGGTGAAACACTTGGAGGCTCACCAACCTCATCTTCTCTAATTTGTAATCTGGCTCATAGTCAGATCACAAATACGTAAAGTTTAACACCCGCCGGAGTTCCAGCCAGCACTTCCATTCCTCTACCTCAAGGGTGTCAAACATGCGGCCTGCGTGCCAAAACCAGCCACAAAGGTCCCATCTCCAGGATGAATTTGCAAAGTGTAAAAATTACTCTGAATATATTAACAATCAAAGATGTTGAACTTTTTTTAGTTCAGGGGTCACACTGTGATCTCAAGTAAAATATTATCATAATAACCAATGAATAACGACTCCAAATGTTCTTCTTTGTTTAATGTGAAAAAAATATTACATTTTGCCTGTAAATAATGAACCACTCCAAATGTTTCTCTGTTTTAGTGCAAAAAATATTAAATTACAAACTGTCCTTTAACAATAAAATGTGAATAACCTGAACAAATATGAACAACCTGAAATGTCTAAAGAATTAGTACAATTTTAACAATATAATGAATGTTACTAAATGTTTTGTGCCTTTGTAGATCAGATCCGTAACATATCACATGATAAACTGAGGTATAATATCATTAAAACTGCATTTATTTTTCTAAATAAATTTCAATTTTTTCAGGTTATTCACATCTTTTTGGTTGGATAATTTGTAAATGTAAATATTTTCATAATTTAATGTTATTATTTGTACTAAAACATAGGGAAAAATTTGGAGTAGTCATTACTTGTAGGTTATTATGTTATTATTTTACTGATCCGGCTCACTGGAGATCTCCTGCTCTACCTCCTTCTTGCTCCATGTCTTCTGTTCCTTTACTGTCCTGATATTGTTTCATCTTAGCTAAACTTCTCTTCTTCTCCCACTGTCCCCCTCCTCTTCCTCTGCCCCTGCTATCTTCTCCATCCCAGGTGTAACGCTGTTTTAAGCCTGAACGGGGCAGAATGCCGGAGCAAAGCAACGACTATCGTGTGGTGGTGTTCGGGGCAGGAGGAGTAGGGAAGAGTTCCCTGGTCCTCCGTTTTGTGAAGGGGACCTTCAGGGATACCTACATCCCCACAGTGGAGGACACCTATCGTCAGGTGATCAGCTGCGATAAGAGCGTGTGTACCCTGCAGATCACCGACACCACAGGGAGCCACCAGTTCCCTGCCATGCAGCGCCTGTCCATCTCCAAAGGTCACGCCTTCATCCTGGTCTATTCCATCACCAGCAAACAGTCCCTGGAGGAGCTCAAACCCATTTACCAACAGGTGAGGGATGGAGTATATTGGACAGCTGGACTGTTAACCATCATTTATTTATTTATTTATTTAGAACATGCAAAAAAAAAGAAAATAAAACAAAATAAAACAAAATAAAACATTTAAATGAATAGAATCTTTCTTCATGCACATACAAGTCTGAATTTTGCATGGTCGAAAAGGAGTAGGAAGAAGTATAAACTTATTTAATCCAACCCCTCAGTGCTTTTACACCTTTATCACTAACTCAATACAAGAATCAAACAAAACTATTTTGCTAATTTTAGCATCAAACCACAACAAATACATAATGCAGTAACTGAATTACACACAACAATGGCAGTACGGTCATACAAACAGACTCAGCAATTCAACCATTTTCTTCACTAATTACAGCAGATTTATCAGTACATCATTATCCATAAACAAACAGGCTTCATTGTCATTATTAAATACTGTACCTCTCAAGAATCATTTTTTAATATCTTTTTTTAAACTGAATTATGTTTGATATTTGTTTTCTCTCCATACACAATTTGCTCCACAATTTTACTCCACAGATGGTGATACAGAAACTTTGTAACGTGGTCAAAGCATGGTCAAAGCCTTTACTATAAATTTAAAAAACCCTTAGAAACATGACTCTAAACTTGAGTGTCCCAAATCAAACTGACTCAAATCAAACTCAATATGACTGAATTAACTTTATAATTTGATTACGGTTTCAGATTAAGGGGAATTTAGGCCGATTAGTGGCAGAAATTAAATATTAATTACCTCTGCCAAGGAACAGCGGAGGTTATGTTTTCATCGGGGTTTGTTTGTTTGTTGGTTAGTTAGCAAGATAACTCAAAAAGTTATGGACGGATTTTGATGAAATTTTCAGGAAATGTTGATACTGGCACAAGGAACAAATGACTAATTTTGGTTGGGATGGGGGGGTGGGGTGGACTGATCTGCCTTGGCAGAGGTCTGCGCTCACCAAGTGCTTTTCTAGTTTTAGTTTTAGGATTTTTGTTTTTATTTCATAATGACACAGAAATGACAATCACTGTGGTTTTGTCAGCACAGAATAGCCAATTTCCACAACTTTTAACTTTAATTACAGTATGCATTTGCCATGACATTGTTTAGATCATCTTACACAGTGTCAAAACATATAATTCTTTCACTTTTTGGACACATAACATTGCTCAGCATAGACTTGACGAAGTGAAGCAACTCCAGATCATGTAGCCACTAGGCATGATGGGTAATCAATTCATCTGCATCTCTTCTCACCCTGATGGGCCCATCATTCTGGAACAGGGTCAGTCTGGCTCCATCATTTCCAGTGAAAGACAGTCCTATCTTAATGCTCTCTATCAAATTGATCTTTATTAAAAAGATCTCACCTATATTTTTTTAGCAAGTCTTTTCACTTTGAAGCCATAAGAAAAGAACCACTGCCATTTCTTCCCCTCTGCAGGTTTTGGCCATCAAGGGCAACGTCGAGGCCATCCCCATCATGCTTGTGGGCAACAAGAGTGACGAAACCCAACGGGAGGTGGAAACCAAGGACGGCGAGGCTCAGGCCAACCAGTGGAAGTGCGCCTTCATGGAGACGTCAGCCAAAACCAACCACAATGTAACAGAGCTCTTCCAGGAGCTCCTCAACTTGGACAAGAAGAGGAACATGAGCCTCAACATTGACGGCAAGCGCTCGGGGAAGCAGTCCCGTGCCGAGAGACTGAAGGGCAAATGCAGCGTGATGTAAAAGTCCAAATTCAGGAGGAAGAGGAGGAGGAGGAGGAGGAGAGGGGAGGTGGAGGTGAGAGAGTGGAAGGAAATGCCGAGGAAAAGAGGGGAAGAAGAGACTCATTGATTAAACGTATCACTCAGAGCAAAAATGTCAGGAGGGCAACGGGAATTTCATCATCTAAATCCTCCTCTGGTTTAACTGGTACATTCACAACCACAGCTCAACGACAAGAAACAGTCAAGATTTCAGTTTGACACATACACCCATGTGCATTCTGTGAAAAGGACATGGCTGAGCAGGTCAGAGGCAAGAGAGAAGAAAAGAGATGGGCAGAAGACAATTAAAACAAAGAAGTGTGTACCGCAGAATCATTCCTGTGGTCCCAGAGGGGAAAGAACGCCTAGATGTGGACTCTTGCTTCATCCAAGTGCCACGGGACGGGTCATCGTCAACACCTCAGACTGCACCGACCTCCGTCGAAAACAACTGAAGCAGACTGATCTTCACAAGAGAACATTTATCATCCTCTCTCCTCTCCTCCCAGCTCAGCCCTGCCCTCATCACTCAATATCCTCACGTCTTCATCCTTCACATACCCCTTATTATATTCTAACAAATATAGAGAAAAATAACGTAGAGCTGGTGAAGTTTATTAAGCTCAGTCATCTGGTAGAAACACTATTTTAGAGACTGAGGTGTCCATCATGCTTGTGTGAACTGGACTCGATGGTTTGAGACTGCTAGCATGGACGACACAGTAAAATATCCAACATCCCAGGCCACTTTGATGGACTCTGGTGTATATAGATACATACTCGGGATATTTATACATATTCCATCTAGTCTGTACATGCCCTGCCCCAGTTAGTGCATCATTCACAGTAAAAGGGTGATGGTTCAGACTTACATATTTATGGTTAGACAACAGATTATCACCCTCATCTTCATAACATCATTCCTCCTGAACAAAAGGACCTTCCTGTACCTTTATCAAGCCGTCGTAAAAGTAAAAACTCATCTGAAGTGGAGAAGCATCCAGCGGCAGGGTCTGCACACATGCTACTACTGATACAACGCAACAATCCTTTTAAGACTCTCATCTAGTGTAGAATAACTCTGTGTCAGCTCAGTTAAACATAAAAAAAGGAAGCTGGACTCTGAAAATACAAGCCTGCCTTGGTAAATGAGGATGATAACTGTACTCAGAATTGGATAATCATCACCAAGACGGTGAGACAAACTTAATCCGAGATGATTTCGGTTCAAGATGTCGAGAATGTCAGTTTGCGTTGGGACTTTTTCACGTGAAGGTTTCTCTGTTTCTTTCTTTTGCCTTTTATTTGTTAATGCTATGATGCTCTTTAAATTTACTTAAAGACAAAAAAAAAGAATCCTCCTTAAACAAAAAGCACACAGAAAAAAAAGGCATGAATGGTTATTTGCTTTGTGCAGATTTGTTCAGTGTGAATCCGTAACTGTTTCCTCTTTGGTTGGTTTGTTACATTTTTCATGCACTCACCCAGGCATCAGGAAACAGAAGAAGTCTCACACATATGGACACACACACACACACACACACACACACACACACACACACATATACAGACAGTGTGCACACAAATCACCCTCACGTACAAGAACATTTACCACAAAAACACACACATAGATGTGATAGTCAATCTGAGTAACACTGTTGACTAAAGAACTCGGCTTAATCAGCCTAAATGCCCTCACATTGCACTTTATATCATATACTGTACACACACACACACACACATGCATATATACATATACTTCACTGTAATTTGCCATTTTGTTTGCCTATATTGTGTATTTATGATATCCACTTTAACAACACCCTTTTTTCAGCTCTGAATACTGTACACAGTGTACACAGGACAGCCAAAAGCACAATACTTTTTTACAGACATATTTACTTGTACATTTTTTCTTTGTGTTTGCTTTTGTACATTATTTTTCTTCTCCTTTGTGTCTTCCTCGATTTAAAATTTCCCCATCCTACCCATTTTTTATTTATTTTATTCTATTTTACTCCCCCCGCAGTCCTGAACATGGAGGAACAATCACATCATAGGTAGCTCTCAGTCTCAGTGTAGATCTGTGGATCTGTATTTTTATTTGTCAGTACATGGCACAATGAGGTTGTGGTTCTGCTGAACAACAGGGTATTTGCGATGTGTGACCGATAGCTGTGGCTGTGAAATGTGTCGTAAAAACCTGCGTGATTGACCACCAACCACCCGCTTGCCTGCCCGCTCATCCATACCCCTCCCTCGGCTGTGGAGTAAAAGAGGAAAAAAAGGGGGGAAAAAGGTGGAGGGTCAGATAATTGTCTCTCAGGCAGTTTTAACAACAATCTGAGAGAGGATTATCTGCTCCTGTACTGTTAAACCCAAAGACACAGATGAGATGATGCCCCTTTTAACTGTGTTTTTCTTTCTCTCTGAAAAAGACAGAAAAAACAAATGATTATAATATAATAATAATAATGATAATAATAAGCACAGCAACTGTTCTCGTCAGCGCACTCTCTCTGTCTCCTTCTCTTGTCTGTTTGTGTGCAGCAGAATCAACAACTGGGCACTTTAGGGTGGCATTTTACTTGAAGACATGCTTATTAATCAGCAATGCCTCATTTATAAACAAGTGCTGCTAATAAGCACCATGTAAAATGTCCCTCCTGCATTATTCATGCCTGCAGACCAACATGGAAACAAACATGTAGTTATTGTAAATACGTATATGGTAGTTAAATAAAAATGTTTATAAGAGCTTCAAGTAAGATGTTACCCGGTTTTCCCATGTAAAGAGTTACTGTACCCACTGTCTTTCTGGAAATAAGTCCGTTTGTTAACAGGAAAATGTTATTACAGTAGGACGTTTAATGTTGCTGTTTACTGTAATATACAGCTTAATAATGATAATATATTGTATTTGACTCATCCACTCTTCAAGCTCTATTGAATCAGATGATACTAGCAAAATGTGAATACGTAACTCAAGACTCCACTCCATGAGCTGTTAACTTTTGGTTTTCCAAGCTGAATGAATCTGTCGTTATCAGTGTGTTGTATTTTGCACTAACGTGAGGTCCTGTTAAACTGGAAAATTTGCATTGTAAACGTACCCTTTACCTAATAGATGCCAGGGATACTCACTTGTACTTTTTTCTTTCATTTTTTCAACACTACAAGCAGATCTGGGTTAATTGTGTTCATTTATTTACTCATATATATATATATATATATATATATATATATATATATATATATATATATATATATATATATATATATATATATATCCAATTAATTATTATGCCAGATGGATGATTGGAGCCAGTAAGCATTCCTCTGATGTACAAACTACCCAAAGCATCAATCTGAAGTGCTGAACAGCTTTTAAAAGACAAGAAACAAACAAAAAAAAAAAAAGCTTGAGATGATTTGTACTGACTATCAGGTCCCAGGTCTGATCTGATGTTTAGCTACTGCAGCGCTGCATAAATATGAGCTCGACACGTCTGGTTTGCTCCACATGATGCCAGATTGCTGAGCCTGTGTGTGTTTGTGCAATCTGTTGTTCTGCTGACGTCTGAAAGGAGACTGTCGTTGCTCATGTTCCTGCGTGGAATGTGATCGAGAGGGGAGGAACAACAACAGTGAGACAGCGTATATATGTGTGTGTGTGTGTGTGTGTGTGAGTGAGCGGTATGGACAACAAGCTGGAGCAAGGGACTATAAATAGAAGTAGTGTGAAAAAACATGGCTGTATAGGACTGAGATGTGGCTGTGTGAGTGAAACGCTGGCATGAATCAGGACAGACACCTCTGCCCCCTGTCCTCCTGTGGCTTGTCTTATCTCATTTATAATGAAGCATACTCACTGCAGTTGTCTCTGTATATGTGTGTGAGGCTGTGAGTGCATCCATGTATGTGCGCATTCGACCAACCTATCTGCATCCCTTCGTTGTGGCCTGCATGACTGCGTATGTGCGTGTTCGTGCATGTTTGTGTGCCATCATCGGACGTGTCTGTCAGATTTCTGGAGCTTTTTTTCCAGTGGAGAATGCCTACACATTCTGCATGAGTCATCCTGCACTGCTCAAACACACACACAGGAATACAAAACAGGCAAGTAGGCAAAACAGACAGACTGCATGCCTCGCATACACGCTTAGACACACATATTACATCCACACAGTGAAACCTCAGTCACTCACTGGCTGTTTTTCTGCTTTGTGCTGTCGTACTCGCACCACCGTCAGCATTATTTCTCCATAAACCCCACTGTCTATCCCTCTATCCCTCACACCGTCTCCTGGAAAATTCTGGTTTTCAGCTTTCACGTTCACACCTCAGATTATTTTTTTGTGTTTGTCGGGTTGAGTCGTTTGCACTTGAATAGACTGAAGACCGACCCCCACTCACGCGCCTGATTGTAGATAATTGTAAATAGTGTTTAAAGGACTTCATATTTCAGAGATGAGAGAGGGAGGGTAAAGGATGCTATGATGGAAAGGTGCCATCTCCTGCGTTTTCTTTTCGTTAGTCAAATTATCCAATCTAGAGGGTTTATGACAGCTCTTGAAGCTGACAATAAGGCGTAAAAACTTGAGGCTTTTTACATAGCACGCTGTAATTGTCCCTGCAAAAGAGACAACCAATCCCTCTTAACAGCTATCAGGTCATGGCGACCCATTTTAGGGTTAGGGTAACCACCAATGTAGATCACATTTTAAACACTGAAATTCCCTGTCAAATCTACTGGCCTTCTCCTGTTGTAAACCTAAACCTAACCCTTGAAAAACGGGCGGATGTGAAAATGTTAAAATCAAAACAGGTGGCACAAACTCACAGTTTTGACATGGGTTGTTTGGCATCAGTCAGGGAACAGGGTACTTTACAGGCCGTGTAATGAAGAGTCTCCTACACAAAAGAAAGGTTCACGTGTGTTCTTCCATAGCAGGAAGGGAAACCCCCAAAGCCACTGAATCTGAAGGGCAGCGATCCCAACCTGAAAACACTGGATAATTAGTGGTTTTAGTAATCCATGTTAGGTGCGTTTCTTAAATTAATTTGCACCAGAGAGGGTGGGTTTAAAGTCCTGTCAAGGCGAGTTTTTCACATCTGAGCATCTGAAGGAAAAATCAGTGTCAGTGGGATGAGTGGAAACAGAAGTCCTGCTGAACCTCTTCAGCTCACCATCACCCTCATCTCAGACTGACTCAGATCCTCGCAAGCAAGACAGGGGTCATTTACAGTAAGGCATATAGGCTTATGGGTAATGTGGTTTGGTACTATCCTGTCGCTCTGGCCCTTCATTCCTGCATGGTCCCTATTGGTGTTCCAGCCAGCATGAGAACAAGGACACAAACTGTGAATCATCTTTGTATTTTTTAAATAAATCCCTCTCAGCAGCATTTAGAGCTTTGGTTTTGCAAAATGGTTGGTTTATTATTTTGGCACTTATTTTTTGTAAAAAAAAAAAAAAGAAAAATATGTTGGTTTACTTTATTTCTTTATTCTGTTGGGATTTTTTTTATTTATTTAACTAATTATGATGTATAGATATTTATTCTAGCAATAGTCTTCCTATTAAGATATACTGTGCTGATGCATCCTCTGAATAACTGAAAATAACATATTTAAAGAGATGATAATAATAATCAAAATCTGCAAAATGATTTTCCTAATAAAAATGTGAACTGAGGAGTGTTTTCTCATCTTTTAACTTTGCACCTCTTGCTTGTGAATTATGACTCAGCCTCATCTGTTCATTGTTGTTGCTGATTAATTCCTCTTTTTAGCTGTGAAGACAACACACACAAACACATACACACGACACAACACAACAGATCCTGGACACGTCGTCTTTGACTCTCGCTTATCTCTTAACCCTCTAATATGCTGCTCGGCTCAGGGGATGCTGTGCCACGAAGTAGTTGCTATGGAGACAGAGGCAGTGTGACGTTGACGCCGGTTGTCACATCAGAGTGTGGTGTGACCCTGGTGGGGACAGAGATGTGTTACGACAGGCAGAGGTCTCCCAGGCTGATGTTGGGAGTGTATAACAATCCAGTACCATGAAAACTCTCACCCCTCCAGGCTGGTGTAACCCCCCTCTACTGGATCTTATTAATGAGATAAGCTGGTTCACACACACATACATGTGCTTCTAGACATCTGGGGAAGTCTGCACAGAGGAGGAATAAGCCTGGCAGCACACATGACAGCTCAGATCATGAGACAGAAAAAGGTGTGTGTGTGTCTGTGTGTGTGGGGTGGGGAGGGGAGGAGAGGGGAGGGGAGGGCAAGTGGGGGTTCAGGAGGGTGGGTGGATGGGTAGCACCTCTGTCAGCCTGTGAGCATCGTTTTCAGTCGTGACTCATGGGCTTCCACCGTTGATTTCTTGGAAAATAAAAACCCCAGCTGTAATCCACTGTACCCCGCAACAGCATCAAGAGGGAGGGGAGGAGAGAGATGAAGATTTCAGAGACCAAAAAAGGGAAGTGAGGGAGGTAAAGGTGAGGAACAGAGTCAGAGGAGAATAAGTGAAAAAGGCGAGGAAATGAGAAAGAAATGTATAGGCATCAGCATAATTTCACACATCACTGGAAATGAGGCCAATGCGGTACTCTGTGTGAGATATAAATAACTCTCCTGTGGTTATAATAAGCAGCTAGGAAAACGTTTCCATACAGGCATGGGAAGAAGAGGAAGACATGGCTGCATTTATTATACCTCCACATTAGAACAGGGCCATGTTCATCTCACACATTCCACAAAACAGGCCCCAAAATACACACAATGGACGAAGTGAGGTGTTATCCCACACACATCATGTCTTTGTGTCCTTCTTCATGCAGAAAATCCAGGCATATTCTCGGCCTCCCTTTCAGCAGATGCAGCTCTGTGTTTGTGGAGGAGTGTGGACCACAGCTCAGTGGAAAAAACGGAGGCTGTTTTGTGCTTGGGCCTGACAGGAATAGAAGGAGCGGCCCACACCTCCCTGGAGAAGATGATGGGCTTTTATATGAGACAATGGCGCCACCGTGTGTCAACTCATTCCAGTGTTTCCCTCAGAACAGTGCCCTTTTAT
This sequence comes from Sphaeramia orbicularis, assembly GCF_902148855.1. Taxonomy (NCBI): domain Eukaryota; kingdom Metazoa; phylum Chordata; class Actinopteri; order Kurtiformes; family Apogonidae; genus Sphaeramia; species Sphaeramia orbicularis. Next base: position 56,228,239 of record NC_043978.1, on the reverse strand, counting down.
TTACTGTCAAGTGGCTGTACACAGATCCAGATGTGCATATCAGATGAAAAATTACACACTTTTTTATGCACTTCTTGGGAGCTGGGCTGAGTTCGTGGAAGTGTTTGTCAAACTTGCAGCAGAAAAACCATGATGTGTGTTACAATTATTTTAATCTGTGCTCTATAACCAACATGCAATTGGCAGATAATGCAAATATGGTGAATGTAGAAAATCTGCAAGCAGAATGTGGTAAATATGGGTGAACTGTGTCATTTCACACAGTCGTTGCAACTGTAACTTATTTTCCATGCAATGAAGAATGGATTCTGTAGAAGCCTGTTAGGTATCAGAGCCAACAATACAAAGCGTGTACTGTAAAATAAAATAAATAAACCAATAAAAATCTATATTAGATCTACTGATGATAAGAAATAGCCACATTAGCCAGTACAGAATCAGATGCATCTTATGTGTACATTTCTGCATCTGTTTTAGGTGAACTGGGGAAGTTTCTTAGTGTCCATTTTTCAGGGGATCAAGAAAAAAAAAATAGTTAAGCACATTCAGAGCAAGTCAGCAAACGTACTTCAGGGAATGTCATTTATAATCTACATACTGTTGTGACTAGGGGTGTTAGAAAATATTGGTTCAGCAATATATCACAATATGTCATTTCACAATACTGTATCAATATTAAAAAGTACTGTATCGATATTGTTTGGTATTTATTCAAATGCAGATATGGCGGAGGTTCATTTTTGTTCAACACTGTAACACTGGTTTAATAAATAATGGTTACTTTACGCATCCTAAAAGCACTTTTTACTGTCTGAGAGGCGGATGGTAATTCCTTTGTTGGGACTGAACTTAAATAATGTTATAATGTTAGTTCTGAACTAATAGAATATGAACATTTTAACAGGATCTGAAACTGTAATGTCTGTAAAACAGAATTTAAGTTTTAACACAGGAAAATTTTATGATCTAGCATCAGATCCTGTTGTGATCAAATAAAAATGTGTTTAGTATTTGTGTATATTTCTGGTGTAATTCAATTCTTCCAGGAAATAATCTTTTTTTTTTTTTTTAAAAAAGAAACAAACAATAAATTGCCTTTTTAACAGTATCATGATATATCGTATCCTCATCCTAGTATTGTGATTTGTATCGTATCGCCAGATTCTTGTCAATACACAACCCTAGTTGTGACATATGCACAGATTCTCACACCTGCCAGTAGAAAAGTGCGCGCGCACACACACACACACACACACACATCACTAATACTGAAGATGGGAAATGTATTTTTCTTGTTGGGGGTGCTGATGCGTGTGCATGTCTGACAGTGTTTGGTTGTGAACCCCTGGGTTAAAGCCACTGTCACCGGATCGGATGGAGAAGGAGGGGAGGGAGGGAGTGAGGTAGAGGAGGGAGGAGGGGGGAGGCTGAGGAGTGGACAGACAGTGGTAACGGAGGGGGAGGCGTTTGGCTCGGTGAAGACGGGGAGTGAACGAGCAGAGAGGGTGAGGAAACCAGCGGATCTGGCCCTTTAAATCACCAATCCAGCGCATTCGGAGGTGAGTTTGTAGATATTCGGCTATTTTTTCTCCCTGTGTATAATAATTGTAAAGGTGTCGGTGCGCTTCTTCAGCCCCGGCTTCTCGTCAACCGAGGGCGGCTGCAGCAGAAAGGGGGCTTTCATCAGTGTCACGAATCCGGATTTCCCCAGCCCTTTGCCGGTAGAGAGGGTGGGGAGGACCGGGGACAGGGTCAGTGGAAGATTTCCTACAGCTCGCCTGGACTCTTGAGGACGCACAAGCCAGTGTATCCTAACCTCAGGATTTTTTTTTATTATTATTATTTTTTTTTTACTTGCTGAAATAGGCCGTATGCCGATCAATTTGCATAATAGCGGAACATAAAGGCATGCGCTCCCGTCTTCTGCCCATTGTCGCTGGATGGGTTTATATTGGCTTGCTGGAGCCTGCCTCTCTCAAAACATGTCACCACCCTGCTCCCACGGCTAACAGTCAGGGCCTATTTTCAGACCTGAAGCGGTCTAGTGTGGTCTTCACTTGGGGGAAAATATCCCTGTCTTTGATTATGTGCACAAGGTCCGCTTGTGCTTGCGCGCTTGTGCGTATGCGTGTGTATATATATATATAAATATATATGCGTATGTGTGTGGTGTGTGGTGTGTGAGGATAGCCATGGGAGAGAGAGGACATGCTGTTCTATCCATCAAAATGCCCGCATTGTGTTTTCACACGGCAGATCAGCAGGCAGGGGCCTATAGCGGAGGACATGGCTTCGTACTGTAGGCCCATCCGCGCTCAGGAGCCGCGAGGATCAATAAGGATTGATGCATTTTTGCGCGTCTTGTGAGAGCGGCGGTGGGATTGCTGGCCGTGCTGTGCCGTGTTGTACTGTGCTATGCTGTGCTGTGCTGTGCTGTGCTGGTCAGGGCCTGTCCAGCTCTGGTGATGAGTTTTAGTCCAGGCCATGACAAATGACCAGTGTGTACTGTACAGGTTCCGTGCGTCTTTTTTTGCATCGGCTTTCCATGAACATGTTTTCAGTTTGAAGGGTGGGGGGCGTATAGGAGAAGACAGATGTGACTACAGTGTGGCAGTAAATCCGTGTTTGTGATGGGTTTTTTGAGAGTACACTTTACCTCTGTGAGCTTGGAATGTAGCACAGCCAAAAGTTAGGAAAATCAACAGGCTGGATATAAATCCAACTGGGTTTACATTGGACAAAAAGTTTGTATTTGATTCCTTTTTTTTTTAGTGAAGTGCAGCATGTTCTACAAGAGGGATACTTTAACCCTTTCATGCATGGTTGTCACTACAGTGGACAGTTATTCTACAGCTGTAGCCTTGTATATTCATGGGTTTTGTTGTTTTAGTTCCATATCATCTAACACATTGGGCGCTCATGCATCATCCCATACACTGACATTCATACCATTACTGTAACTTTGCTGTTCTTGATAAACCTGATCTGTAGTAACATGGCAGAGTGTAAAATAATTGCTTGTTATTTTTTATTTGACTGTAATTAACAACAACAGCTTTTTTTTCATATTATCTCCATAAAGTGAGTAATGACTAATATTAGAGTATGTTAAAATGTGACAAAACAACAAATTAGTAGCATTAAAATGTTTTTCTTTCATACTTTTCACACATTATAACAGTAAATACATGGTTTTTTGCATCAAAAATTAAACGTATGGTGTCCAGCTGAGTGGACATTTTTGCAACTCCATGAAAAATAGGTTCATAAAAAATTTTTTCAATTGCATTGTTTTTTTAATGCCTAAAGAGGAATACAAACACTCAGGAAAAAAATCTTGATTAAGGATCTCATAATTCATCCACGAAAGGGTTAATAGTAGTTATAAGAGATGCTGTCATTTATGATGGAAGTAGATGGTCACAGCGTAACAGCACATTTTTCCAAAAGGTGCCCGGTTTTTGTTGTAAATTGCACTAAATTTGTGGAAGCCAGTTCTGTCCTTACACTTCAGTCTGTCAGTGTCAGTGATGCAATGAAACCTGACAGGAAAAGAGCATGAATGTGTGTCAGTGAGTACAGTTTACAGAATCTTTTAGCACAGCCACATTATGGCCCCTTGTTCACTATACATTCAGGCCCAAAGGTGGAAATAACCAATAGATTTTAGGGTTCACATGTTTTGAGGAGATAAAGGTGAATCTATGCAATGCACAGTAAGACAGTGGGTCAGAAACAGGCGTGGGGGACGTAAAGGAGGGGATAATTTGCGGCAACAGTCTATGCGAGGATTAGGATTTAGCTTTGGAGTTAGGATTAGGATTACAATTAGGGGTAAATTGGGGGACAATCAATGAAATGAAAGACAAAACAGTAGTAAATGTGTGTGAAGACAAAGGAAGATGTAATTTCTGCAGGTGTTAGGGTGGAAGTCTCTGGATTTGTTTATTTGTTTCTCTCTGTTGCTTGTTCTCTCTCACGCACAGTACATATGCAATCACACACACACACACACACACACACAAAAGCCCTAATTACAGACATGAATCTCTGAGCTACTCCACAGCAGGAGTAATTAAAGCAGGACTCTCCTCCCGGGAGAGAGGGCGACAGACAGAAACACAGAGTGAGGCACAGTCGTAAAACCATCATAGTACTGTGCTGCATGTGGCGTGTGTATAAAGTGTATGTGTGTAGAGTAAAAGCAGGAAACTGAAGGTTTTCAGGTGGTTTTGGGACACCGTGTGTATTACAGTAACATTAAAGTGTACTGTACTGGAACATCAATGCACCATCTAATGACAGTTTGGATATTATGTTCAGTTTGTGGAGAAAAGTGAACTTGTGACTGATATTTTTGTATAAATGAACAGCTTTGGCGCCGAAGCAACTCTTGTGATTACAAAATAAGGTTTTATTCATGACGTGTATAGACTTGTGCTTGTTGTAAATTTTTAAATGGTTGTTAGCATCCATCCAAATGAGAGATAGATCTATTAATCTGCAGAACTTGGCTCCTATAGTGGCTGATGGCTAATGTTAAGCCTCTATATTGGAATTACTGTCTGAAGGAAAACAAAAATCAGTCCCACTGCCATTTTTACAGCCAGTTTGATGTGTTTCACAGTTGTTGATTAAATACTTTGAACTTGATGTTGTGTAGTTTATGATGGAGTCAAGGCTAGTTAAGTGGAAGGAGGGTGTGGGCAGCAATATCAGATGATTAATCATCTATCAGCCTTTTCCTTTTCCAAATTATGGTTATTTTATTGGCCTTTACAATCTACACACTGTCAGTCAAGCTCTGATCCAAACTGCAAGTGATGGAAAAGTGATAGTCTTGTTGCTGTTTTCCTTATGTGCACAACTCTGTAACTGAACTGTGCACACACTAATCTATGAGACAAAACCTGAAACTATTGTAAAGTGCATGTGGTGTTAAAAATGTTAGATGATCAGGTTTTTCAATTGTATATTAATGTGTACAGCCACCTTACTTACATGAATGTATCTTTGTCTTCTTTTCTACAGTGTTAAACAAATGTGAGCTCAGCCACCGTCCAGCTCTGTCTGTTTTGACTTGGTAACCGTTCTTCAACCGCCCGCTGCAACACTCACATCCTGCATCCATTCACATCTGTGTTCAGAGAGAGTCCTATCTGCTCACCACCAGTCAGGTAATATATCAGTTCATCTGTGTGCTTGTATGTAAGTATGTGCAGCATGTTGTGCATGAAAAACACTGGTCTCCAAGTAAAATGCTTCCAGAATGAAAGTAGTTAAATTTTTACCAAATTTGAGTCACTAATAAAGAAAAATTAAGTCAAAAGTGGCTGTTGGTTGTAGTTTCTAAGATACAGTCTTGGGCCAAAATGTGAAATTCTGAGAATTAATGAGAGAATGTTTTTTTGTTTGTTTGTTTTTTTCAAAAGGAATGGTTGTTTCAGAGCTACAGATCTACCTCAAAACAGTGTCTGCACATTACAATACATCCACTTTTCAGGTTATTTCTAGTGGAACATTTATAAATTCATTGTATAAATGAACATAAACCAACATACATGTGTAGTAACACACCATCATATATACTGAAGACATGAGCTAACCAGCACTTTTGTCATTTGTTTTCTGATTCATCTTATTAAAGTATGTACGATTTAGCACATTTAATGTCTGAAGCAGATATTTTCTAAGAAATTGTAGAGCAGTGTAATTGAATGTATAGTGACACAGATATTGTTTAACCTTTTAAATTGTAGTCTCATTATAAACTGCCATGCTTTCTTCATTATTATTAATGCTGCACCACTCCATGGTGGCCTCAGGGTGGCGCTGTAATGCTGCAGCTGCTGCAGTGCTGTTTCCTGGGACCAAGATTCAGGCCACTGTACAGTCAGTGTAGATGGACAGTGGACCATTTATCCCAGCAAGTTTTCATTTTAGTGAGGAATAATTCCAATATGTGTTAAAACATTAACACATGTTAAAACACATTTACTATTCTGTATTATTATCACTTAAAACTTAAAACCTGCCACTACCATAAGATATAAAGTTCATACTTTATAGCAGTTTGAAAAATAAAATGAAACAAGGTAATATCATGTCCTCCCAGTTGCTTTCCTCTATATTTTAGCAGATTGCAGCTAAGTGTTTACATGAAGGCTTCAGAAAACAGGTCTAATACTCCATTAATTAGTGTTGTTGTCAAAACCATCTAAACAAGGACTGAGTCAAGACCAAGACTGAATCGGTCAGGTAGCAAAGGCTTAATGAGACCTAAGTTTGACAAATATCACTGGAATATACTATTATATGACCAGACCAGGCTCAAATTGTGAAAGATTTGTTCAGGAAGTACAAGACACTGCAGAGTGCAGACCTGAACCCCAATGGGAATCTGCAGGATCTGCTGGAGAAGACTTTAAACAGTGGTCCAACTGTCCTATCATGAAGACAAAATTGTTGCCAAAAAAAAAAAAATGCAAGTTTAGACTGAAATAAATATTGTGAGATATATTGTAACATTGCTTAAGCATTGTATGTCATAAATGTTGAGTGACATAATCTAAAACCACAAGATAAAAGCATTCCAATGAATTGACCAGGCAGTGCAAATTATTTGAAAGAATTCTGTTTAAGTGTAAAGTAACTGCATACACTTAATTCAATGCACAGGACATGATTTAAAATCCAAACATAGCCAAATAGTTTGTATGCACATTTGCACCGTCAGAATGTTTCATGTTTCAGTGTTCCTTTTCAGTACATTCCCTACTTTACTCTTCCTCTTCCTCCATATCCATCCACATCATGCATACCGGCATATTTGATCGGGTAATCCATCACTGTCAGTGTGGTAAATATGTTGTCTCTCTCTTCCTCTCTCTCTCTGTCAGTTTTCTCCGGTGTTGGTGTATTCTGATGGATCAGTATGTCTACCACTAATAATATCGCCCAGGCCAGGAAACTGGTGGAACAGCTGAGGATTGAGGCAGGGATCGAACGCATTAAGGTAGGATAACGGTCTTCTGACACATATGTGGGAGTATGTGTGTTATTATTCATGTTACCTTTTCATTCCTCTGTTTTTACCTCGTCTCTTGTGGCTGCTGTAATCCTTTTCCCTCTACTCTGTATCTTCTATGATCATCTTGTCTTTTCTACTTCATGTCCACTTTCTCTCCACATGCTGTCCCATCTGATTCCCTCTTCTGTTTCCTGTCTCTGCCTCCTGCCCTCTTTGATTCCCCTCCTCTCTCCTGTCAGGTGTCTAAAGCAGCGGCAGACCTGATGAGTTACTGTGAGCAGCACGCTCGTAGCGACCCTCTGCTGGTTGGGGTGCCCACTTCTGAAAACCCTTTCAAGGACAAGAAACCGTGCATCATCCTATAGCTCCGCTTCTCCTGCCCTCACACACACATAAACACGCATTCACTCATGCACACAGAGACACAACACACATGCAAATGTACACATTCAGCACCTACAGTGATCCTGAGCTCTCCCAAATTCTCTTTGAACCCACACTTGCAAATACATTTTACAGGGCCCTGCTCTTAACATTACGTATAGACACGTACATAGCAACACAAACACTCCCAAAATAGCCACTCTGGAAAAGCGCCATACTCTGGAGCCACAGCAAGGGGGCAGGTATCTTGTGCTCACGGTGGCTGAGATCAGTATATCACTGAGTATGAACCAAGGTGCTTTGGTGATATTCATATATGCTGGTAAATTAACTCCAAGTGTCAGCTAAACTTGAAAAGGGATTTGGATTTAAATCATCAGTCGGAAACTGGATTTTTTTCCTTTAAAATGAGGGGTTGGGTGAAGGGTGGACAGCTGTGCCAAAGGCAGGGAGTGGGAGGATACATGTGGGCATCAGAGTGGGCAGTAAGCGCTCCTGCCAACCAGGCCAAACACGAACTGGTGTCCTATTAGAAAATGCTCAATAAATGCTTCATCATACAGTATGTGGGAGTTAAAAATTGACTAGGTGCGACAGCTTTGTCCTCAAACCCTGCCTGTGCTAAACCATGGCGGGTTGAAGTCATTTTGGAGCAAGTGGCTAAAGCCTTTCGCCTTTCTTGGGCTATAGCATGTTCCCACCCAAACCTGTATCAGTAACAGCCCTCCTGCCTTCGGCCGTGGCCTCTCTGCCTGTGGCCTCACCGTGGCCGTCTTGCAGCCTTTGGCCAAATCTCCAGCTGTGCCAACCTGTACAGAAAGTCTCCTGTAGCTGCTGATCTGCAGTCACTGATTCTGTTTTCCACTGCAGTTCATGAGGCTGCTGTCGGTTGAAATCTGTGTCTGAGCTGACGTCAGATCTGCACCTACTGTATGAAAGGAACACACTTTACACAGAACTCAAGCTATTAACCCCGGACGTTTACTGCATTTTTCTTAAGAGATACTTGTTTGTGAATTAAATGTACGTTTTGATATTTTGTTTAATTATTACTTAACAAATAGATGATACTGTACATTTTTTTGGGATTGTTTTGCAGTATTTTTGACATAGTAGGTGTTGCCCCTGGTGGATCAGGTTTCTTTTTCCTGTCTGACATTAAATGCTAGTTTTAATGAAACAACAGGAGATCTGATTTTAATCCAGGGGTAACACCTAATCTAAAACCTGCTAGGATCTTAAACAAAGGTTTCTACTGTATATCAAACCTCCCTGTGCTTTACCCTGAGAGAGGGCGAGGTTACAGACTGAACGACCGCGAAAAATCAGTCTGTGAGACTGGAGGAGAAAAGTTTGAAGAGCAAAAATGAAGCTATCTCAAAAGACAAAATTAAGTTGTTCTTTCTTCACTTTTTCCACATGTTCAATTGGTTCAAGTAGCAGAATTGTTGTAACTTTACCACATTGGATAGTCTGCAAAGATGGAGGTGCCTAAGCTTTGTTTTGTTGCGGTTTTAAATGATTAATCTTGGGTTTTAAACAAATTGGGAATAACTGTGAAATTTCCAGTTTCCCCAGTCAAGCATCTCACATTAATGTGAGCTCAGAGGGGAATGGAAACAATAAGAGTCAAGTTTGCCCCTAAAAAGAAAAAGAATATAGCCTTTTGGTTTCTTGTTTTGTATGCCACCTCTCCTCCACAGCGCTCCTCCTCTCTGAAAAACCAAACTTGATTGTAAAAACTGAAGATTTAAAGAGAAAAAAAAAATGAAGATAAGACAAACAAATTACTTGTATAAACTTTCTTTGAGACGTGCAGAAGTGATAAGTTGAGAGTAGCTGTTTTGGGTTTTACTTTGAGTTTCTTCTTTCTATGGAGTCCATGGAACCTGGTCAGTTGAGTATTACCCTGTACAGTGTTTGTAAGATACAAAAATCTAAACACGGAGTCCCCTCTGTGGATGTTCAATGATTTTTTTAGTACTACCTTCTGTTCTGTCAGTCAGGTTTCTGTCTGTCTTCACCTCTTCTTTTTTGCCTGTTCATGCTTTTCGAGGCTTGCGATAGCAGAGGTTGGTTTTACCCACGGATACAGACACAACACCTGATGAGGATGTTTTTAAAATAATGTAGGATAGAAACACAAGTCCTGTTAGGGTTAGGATTATATCCTGTTAGAGGATGAATCAACATCGGACCTCATTCCAGTGGTGAGAACCAACCTCTCATGTGTCCTAACACCAGGAACAGCCACCAGTGTTTCTTCTTTCTCATGTGTTGGTTTTGGTCAGACGAGTAGGACAACACTTACATAACACACATTCACATACACTCCTCTGCAGTTGCTTTTTAAAGAAGCTGTAAAGCATAGCATTGACAGTGTTTTCTGTCAGGTGATTGGTGAAATATGAGTGCTTTTCGTTGTCTTTTATATATTTTAGCTTTTACTTCCCTGAGGCTTTTGTGAGGAATAAAAAAAACACAGTGACAGAGCAGGGTTGGACCACAGCCGCTGATGGACCAACTGTTAAAAGACTTGATCCCACTGCTTTTCTGCTCTTGATTCACCAGGTCACTATGACCCACACTGAGCTGTTTGGAGTTAGGAGTCTTTACAAAGGTGTTGAGAGGCAAGCTGTTTCTATTATGATGGACTAACACCTCCTGAATACAAGAGTTTGCACAAATCAGTGGGTTAAGGCTGTATTTGGATAGTCCACCTACAGAGAGTTTGCAGAGTGAAACACTTCAGCAGCTCGTTAGTTCAGATTCAACAACACTTTGCCTGTGGATGAAGCTTCACATGCACGCTATAGATTGACTTTCTCTCTGCTTCATGCATGAATTATGAGAAAAAAAAATTACCATATTATTGTAATTTACTGAGTTTTACAGAACTCTACTTTGGATGACATTAAATATAGGCTGTTGACAGGTTACACACACTCTGCAAACTCTCTGTGGGTGGAATATCCAAATAGATGACAAAAGACACACAGGTCACTACAAAAATATCCAAAAATGTGATTAAATGTTGTATTTAGTCCTCCTTTAGGTTTTGTTTTCACCCAGATTCATGGAAGATAAACAAGTAATTGTCATATAATAGTCTTTTCACTATTATGTGCAAGATTTAGGACCTAGAGTATGTAATTCCATCAATGGGTTATCATGTTCATAATTATGATTTCAGCCGTGTATAATCATGTGAAAATAAGAACTGCTGTGTGCTCTGTATCTTAGAATGAGCTGGTGATATCTACAGAAAGAGCAGGTTGCTGCTGTGTTGCATTGTTGTGTTTCTACCAGAAATAGAAAGAAAAAAGTACATTGTACCTAAAATCGCCTAGATTTTGATAATTGCATTGATGGTCAGTTACAGTTTTACTTATTTATTAATTTTGTTATTTATTATGTTAACATCTAGATGTTAAGTTCAGTTATGTAGTTTCTTATGAAATCACTTTTCCACGGTATCCATTTTTTCCATGATCGCAGTGATATAAAGTGATCAATATTTTTTTTCTAGTAAGAACTGTTGTTGTCATATCAGTCTTTTAAAATCCAATATTGGTTGACCCCTAGTTTCTACAGAAGCTTCTAGTTTCTGTTTCTTCGGTTTTGTAGTAGGTGGCTGTCACCTACTATGTTTGCGTGTGGGCCAGAGTCAATACCCCCTTAAATAAAAATGTCAGAACAGACAAAACAAACACTGGCTTTAATGACGGATCTCTGTTTTTTGCAGCCATTGTAGATGAGGTTGAGGGGCTGCACAGTTGTAGTCTGTAACTTCACCATCTGATGTCCCTAAATATCTCACACTGAACCTTTAACTTTTTTTCCCTGTAGGTGATTCTGAAACAAAGCCTCAGTTCATCTCTCATGGCTTTTTACAGAGAGTGAACGGAGGCCATTCCCAAAGGACAGCGAGAGCCTGACTGTTACAGAGACGCTGAGGGTGTTTGTGTTTGCATCAGTGTGGTGTGTGTTAGCTGAAAGCATTTGGGAGCTGAAAAGGATGATTTGGCAGAAGTAGGCAGAGAACAGAAAAAAGGAGGTGTATGCGTGAGTGTGTGTGATTTATGCACATGATGTGTGCATACATGAGTGTGTGTTTTAGAAGAGAGCGAGAAAGACACTGTGTGTTCAAGAACACAAAGTGCCCCCAGTGTCATGCAGAGTGTCAAACCGTAATGCTTTGTTACTGCAGCTCTGCACAATCCAGGTCAGGGTTGGCTTGACCGGAGGAGAGGTCATGTGACAGGGTGAGTGTAAGTGAGAACAGCATGTGTGGCCTCTGTTTGTGCAGTCAGAGGCTCGCCAGTTTCTGCAGCAGAGCGAAGGAGTAAAATTGTTCACTTTGAGAGTAGGATGTTCTTTTGGCTAATAATAACCAAATAATTTGTGCAAAGCTGACTAATTCACAGATGTTCTCTTTGTGTTCCGCAGCCTGTTGCAGCTACATTATATTACCTGCTGTTTGTTGATGCTTGTTGATGCCTTAGACTTTAAAGGTCCAGAGTGTGAGACCTTTGGGAAGATCTAGTTGCAGAAAAAGAATATACATTTCAACATAAGTTCATTAGTGTATAGTCTCTCAAAAATCAGTCCAACATGTTGCACCACCTTGTTTCTACAGTAACTTGGAATGTCTTCTTTGGCGTCCAGTGCATTACTGTCGCTTACTAGGTTTGAGTGTAGACAAGGGCTTTAACTAAAAAGTCCAGAAGGGATAAAAACAAATATTAGCAACAAAAGACATCTACATTTTTGCAGCCACCATAAAAGAGGAAGCCAAAAGAATTCAGTCTGTTGCAACTTCACCACTAGGCCACTAAATATTACATGTTGAACCTTTAACTTCAAATCAAAATAAATGCAAATTAAAGATACTGAAAAATCAGTTTATATACACAGAAAGCATAACAAAAGTAATCACAATGTGATTTTTTTGTACATATCATTCAGCCCTAATCTTTGTTACATGAACGATTTATATAAAAATGATTTTAACATATTAAGGCTTTTATCAACAGTGTTACTCAACCAGAAACAACAGCCAGCTGATATAACAAAACAAACCACACTCTGACATTTAGATGTGGCTTTACCCTCAACTTGAACTACTGTCATGTTGAGGAAATACCTGATATATTATTGTTGTTCCAGGAAGGAAAACCAGTTTCTTATAAATGTCTTTGCGAGGTACAGCTTCTGTCTGAGAATCGCAACTGCAGACACTTTACACACAAAGCAGAACATATCTGCTTACGCACACATTTATGCACAAACACTCATACCTTGATCACGTCTGACTAATTGTACTTTTTTTATCGTCATTTCAATCATTCCATATCTGGTTGGGCTCACAATCAGACAGAGCTGACTGAAATCCTCTGAGGTGTTTTACTGATTCGTTGGTCATTGCCTTATAGTGGCATTTATCATGTTTATGCTGGTGTGGAGGTTGTCAGATCTACAGAGGGAACAGTCTTAAAGTACAACACAAGGCCGGAGATGGATGGAAATCCACTGATGTTGTGACAAATGTAAAATGAGCCTGGTTGAATTCACCTCTGCTGAGGCTCCTCACTTTTGGACTTTGATATCGATAGCTCATGGAATCGGCTTGGAGCCTTTCCAGAGACTCATCTTTTGTGTTCTGATCTCCTGTGTATGCATACAGTATCTTTTTTGCCTTGATTGATTATGAAGAAAATATATCTATTTTTTGTAACTGTTCTCTGATGTGCCATAACTCATGTTTTCTTGCACACTGTTAATATTTTGTGGATATTGCTGTTAAAAAAAAAGATGCTATTGAGAAGTAGATAACATTAATAAAAAGATGATATAATGACATTCCTCTTGTGTTTTTTTTTCTTCATTTAATTGCAGTTTGTTTTATTTTTTGTGTAGTTTATTGTCATATTATTTATAGTTAACAAAAACTCAGACTAAATCTGACAGTGGAAAAAATAATTGTCTACAATACTCACTGTTCAACCATCATTTCATTTCAGAATATATTGAAATAAAGGCCTCATTTACAATGGAAGTGATAAAACAGAGATTTTTGAATTTATGACAGGTTTCACAATTCTCTTTTTGCAAAACTCATATTTTTCTAAGTTACTGATTTGTGTATTATGTACAAAAGTAGATATACAGTGTACCACCTGCAGGGATGGTAGCTTTATTAAAATACCAACAGCTTACATCCTTTAACTCTTATATTATGTTCACAGTAAAATGTTCCAAAGTATACATTTGTATTAAATATAGGGTTATAGTCTGAATCATGGTCCTGGCTTTTCATTAGAACACCCAAACATCTGCCTTTTTAGATCATTTCCATGTTTTGGGTTTCTGGGAGGTTTGGGTGCAGGATAGAGGTCCCATCTCCCAAAAATGTGCTTTTATTTGACCGTAAATAGTATGCATTTTATCAAAAATTGTGGCCAGTATCATTGTAATACTTATATCTTCAGAGAGAATTCTCAGTGTGTACTTTTTCTTCATTGCTGTTGGGATGGAGTGAGGGGAAATTACACAAAGTTGAAACTATTTTAGATACTTGAACAATTCAGGATTTAAGTCTCAGAGGTCTTTACCTTTAGAACCATACACTACAACTAAAGTATAGAAATTAACTTTAAAGTTTTAATACTAACTTAAGTGACTCGAATCTAAAGCTTTTTCTGCTTGTGTTTCAGGATATATATAAATCATTTAATTATGATAATCCAAAGTAACTTTTAGACTTTACAAATAAATAAATGCAAAATATGACAATAAATGCAAATACAATAAAAGCAGTTAATAAGAATAATAGGAGATTATGAGATTAATAAAGAATGAGACCAGAATGATTTCAGTGCAAACTGAAAAGTTATCACATTGACCAAGTAAAAAATGTGTACATATGGGTTTATTCTCCTGACCATGGTGCTGATGAAGGTCTGGAGTTGGTCCCTGAGCACCTTCAGCGGCAGCTCACTGCTCCTAATGTGTGCTAATGCTAATGCTAATGCTAGGTGCTGTGTGGGTATTAGGATGGCTAAAATGCAGAGAGCAAATTTCCCTTTATTTATTTATTTATTTTTTTTTTTTTTTTTTTTACTTAGCAGGTACTGGCTTAACAAGTAGCACAAGGCAGTGTTTCAAAAAGCTGTTTTATCAAACTCTTTTCTAACTCTGGGAACCACCGTTTGTAATATGTTCTATGAAAATCTTTTTGGTTTTCACACATGTACGTACACAGATAAAGTGGAAGGAGCCCAGATAGAGAGTCACAGACAAACAGCAACCAATGGGAGAGTCTGCAAACAAAAGCTTAGCAACACCAGAGAGAGTACAGTCAAGAATATGATCCCTACAGCCAGTAAGAAAACATATAGTGCAATGGTACAGGTGCATTCATAAAGAACAGATCACTGTGATCCAATTAAAGTAAGAAAGCTATTAAGTTAGATATTTCTTTGTTAGGAACAAGAAACTGCATTTGTTCCTGAAAACAAAACCCATTTTTTGTTTTAAGTTTGTGAACAAGGCTGTGAGATAGGGTAGGAGATAGATGCACAATGAGTAAAACGCTATTTAATAGAATTAAAAACTGCTCAAAAATGACACAGAATAAATCGGATACATTCCAGACTTGTATATAGTTATCCTACTTGGCCTAAAAGGAAGGATGACACACTGACAGAGTTGTGGTTTTGTGAATCATATTTAATTTCATGCATTCTTTTATCCTATTTCTCTCACTGTCAAATATCAAACCTTTCTCCACAATACCTTAAAGTTAACACTACACCTAGATAAAAACTAAATTAAAATGGGAAATTATTTAAAGTAAAAGTCATAAACTAACAAATTTAAGTAGAATCAAACTGAAAAGACTACATGAAAATGAGAAAACGTGTCAAAGCTAACCTGATCGGGGGGGACAGGACCCAGGTAGTGCAGACACATGGACATGTGCACATGGACATGCATGTTCCATGGTACATATTACATGCTACATTGTACTGAGCAAAAAGGAAAGGATGGATCACTAAACAAAGCATACAAAGCCCCCAGACAGGAGAGGCCTCTCCGTTGGACTACTTTACAGGAATGTCATTGTTATAAGTGCACTGTCTGTCTCAGGATGTCATTGTGCCGTATGAAGCTGTGCCTCTGCAGTCACGAGTCTCCTCCCAAGTTTCAAACCTCCTTCCATCAGATCCCTTATTGAGTCAAGGCCTATCGGGTTTAAGGTGGGCGAGCCACAGCCAATCACAAGCCAAACCTCATCATTAGTCACTCCCCTTTCTGACTGGTAATAAACAAATGGGAGGGCCATGTGCCTGAATGTTCCCTCTCTTCTGTCAGCGCTGTGGACAAACATGTGAGAGCAGAGGGTGGAGTGGAGAGAGCAAAGCGGTGTGGAAGGAGGCCAGAGGGGCGAGTGAACCACTTGTACTATGCTGCAGGAACATCTTGCTACCTAATCATGTGGAGATACCGTGTTATGGGTGGGGTCAATTGCACATGGTTTGGCTCTGTAGAACATGCATTTACAAGTTTATGATCAAAACATACTGCAGTTAAACATGTTAGAGGCTTTTGACAGTGATAAATCTAGATGACTTGCATATTTCCTGCTTTATTTCCTCCATTTATAAAGGATAGTACATCCTGAATCAGCTTGTTTCGCCTGTTCCAGCACAATGAGTTTCTGTCTCCACCCCGTTCTCTTTCACTGCATGACTTATGTTTACCGTATGAAAACACTACTGTCTGTTGTATTTGCAGGGTTCACAAAAGACTGTGCCAGCAGCAGACATGATTTTTCCATTACTGCAATCAAAGTGTAAACTGTCGTTGAGTGACTCCACTGGTTTCCGTTCCATGACGCAGGCACAGGTTTTGTTTTGAAATCTGAGCAGAGACCTCATGAAACTGAAAGCACTACTCAATGATGAATACAATAATTTATTGATTTAGTCAACAGAGCACAAAATAAACCATAAATAGCAACACAAACTAATACAATTAATAAATTACTCTCATGACTAATTTAATTTACAGCATTTGATCAAAAAAAGGCATCATTCTTGAAGGCACAGAGATAGTGACTGTTTTCTCTAAAACACAATGAGAATTTTTAGTTAAGTTTATTCAGTTCATCCTCCTCTGAAAAAAACAAAAAACAAAAAAAAAAAAAAACTTAATGTTCTGAGCCCTCTGACTTTGGCACTTCTTGTCCCATGATGCCAATAAATCCGGTGTGACTTCAACTCCAACATGATTTCCATTTTTGTTTCCATGGTGACCGTCCATTCCTCCGTAGGTTGTGCTGCTCATTTCGAGCATACTCACACACAAGCTGCACGCCCAGTCTTTTCTAAAGAAAGACACAATTGTACATGCATACCACACATTCACACACACACCTTCTCCCCAAGGACTCTCCCAAGTAAGATCACAGGAATGTTGTAATGGTGAAACTATGCTCAGCATTCCTGCCCAGTCCACAGAAACACAAGGGCCATGCAGGTACAGACTGGGGTGTGACAGTTTTGCTTTTAAAGCTACTACTCCCCTGTCTCTGAATAATAACACACCCCAAAAACTATGCGAGTAACCAAACAGAGGTACAAAATAGACTTATATTGTGTTTTCTTCATCATACAAAAATATGTGGCCTGGACACCAGTTTAAAGGTAGCTTGTTAGAGTCTTTTTTGCACAGACTGTGTACAGCAGTATCCTCTCCGACTGACTCTGAAAGGGCTTGAAAGTCCTGGTTTCTTTCTGCCTGTCATCCGTTAAGGAGTTCACTTCAGGCCGTCTCTGCATGAGTTCCAACTGATCCTTCAGTTCATCAGTGTCTGATGCAGATCCTGTGGTTTGCTGAGTGCGTGTGTTCAGGCGCTGGACTCTTCAGCGCTCTTGTAAGACCAGTTGTGGCACCCACTGGTCAAGGCGTCGGCTCTCCTGGCAGTACATCCCCACCTCTTGGAGCCTGCAGTGATCTGCTTGGGGGTTCTGCACGAGAAAACAGAAAAATTAGGTTGAGACTTTCAGACCACAGACTGTGTTTACACCAAAAAACACTAAACTCCTAATAAGCTGTTTACATGGGTATTAATAGTCCACTAATGTTTCCGCTAACCCCAATTAAAAAGGGGGACCGCCGGGCAGAAATTCCACTGTCTGAACTCAGTCTAGTTCTGTCATTCCAACAAACAACCCCTAAAATGAAGTCAGGTTGGTTTGATATTTGCTCAGATTCAATGACGCATTGATATTGTAATGTTTAACAGTAGATGTTCTCTTGCATCTCTTCCAGAGGGGATCTTTGTCTCTGCTCCAGCTGACTGGAAACAGAATGTGCCGCAAACAGAAGTAAAACAAACAAGTGTGGCACTTATTGTAGATGCGCTGAAAACAGGCCCAATCAATCCCAATAAAAACCAAACTAACATTGCATATCACACGTCTTTGCTGGAAAATGCTCCATTTAGAAAAAAGGCTTAAGTCAGAAGATGATATTTGCATGTAACATCAAATTTGTATTAGTGGAATATTAGTGTGCATGTAAACCTACTCAAAATTGTTATCTTACAATGAAATATGAAATTTCTTGTAACAGTTTAAAGTTTTAAAAAGTGGAAAAAAGATTGACCGTGAAGAAATATTTTGTCTTCAGCTTATAAAGTTTACACACCGTGACCAGCATGCAGTGGAGGTCTCCATGTTCTTCCAGGTTTCTATTGGAGTCTTCAGCTCTGAGCAGCCGCTGAAGACGCTGAACCCCTGACACTCTCAAGATGGTGATGCCATTGTCACAGCAGAATGACTGAAGCAGAGTGAAATGGATCTGAAGTGCCACGTCGTCTTCATCATCAGCTGCTAGAACACACAGGACCACACTGTCCGGTTCTCTGAGGGAGGAAAAAGAAAAAAGATTGAGGAGATGCTAAGCAGAGTCGTGTACCTTTACTTGTATTATGTATGTACACACACACACACACACACACACACACACACACACAGTGGCTGAGTTAATATTTCAACTCACGCATTGAGAAGTTTAGCTGATTCATAGATGCCCACAGTCAGGGAGTCTTGTTTCTGGGCCGTCACCAGCAGCTCCTCTAGGGCCAGACCAGCAGACTGCATCCTGACATGGAGAGAAAGAACAATCACCTTTTTATATTCAGCAATAAACAAAACACATGTCAAACACTGCTGCATTTTCTTGATGAGTGGGTCTATGCAGGAGAACAAGAACAGGGATGGAGACGTGTATTTATGTTACGCTTTTATGGAAAAAAGGTGCAAGTAATAATAGTTTTTTGCTCCCTTTTTGGACACAGTATGTGCAGTAGTTTGGATTCCAGAGGATTATTTGTTTCGTAAATTTGCTTCTGGGGATTACACACTGAGGTGACTGACATAAACTGAATATTATAAACTATATATTATTTTTTACATTGACATTTATGCATTTGGCAGATGCTTTTTTCCAAAGCGACATACAGGGGAAAACCAATCAAATCAATCAAATTTTATTTATATAGCCAAATCACAACAAAAGTTCTCTCATGACACTTTACATACAGAGTTGGTCAAAACCAGACTCTAAGCCAATTTACAGAAAATATTATAATATTAAACTTTAATAAATACCTTTTTATCTTCAGAGATAGATGAGAAATTATTAGGAGTTATTAATAAAACACCCCTCATGCACATTAGGTTAAGCAGTTAGATCTGTAAGTAGATAATAGTTACATTTAAATTTTTGAGCGTCAACAAATGCGCACTCCTGCAGGTTGCGCAAGACGCATAAAAATAATTGTTGACGGGTTTTGACACCTGAGATATGTTACTGAATAATTGGCGATGAAATCTCTCAACATATCAGGACTCAGCTGACGCATTATAGTTTTACAGCCCATGCATGTGTTTTTTAGGTAATGCATGGGTCAAAGGACAAGAAACATTCCAGCGCGCAGCACATGACGTCCATTCGCATCCACACGGCGCAGACAGTCTGAAAATCTGACAGAAATGCACAAGAAAATCTCACCTGTTCTCCATGATGTCTGAGCCGAAGCTTTCCTCAGGAATCATGTTTGCAAAACAAATCTAAGACAAGAATTGCGTGATAGTAATCCGGTGATTTGGATATTATTCCCCAGGGTCTGGTTTCTAGTGCAGGAGCGTGTGCAGCGTTTGTTGCCTGCAACGGTTGCGACACAGTGGTTTTATACAGGACTGGGCGGGAGGCGGCACCGAAACTGTCCGAGTTTTGCAATTGGCTCAAAACAAATCAAAGTCTTAGTCTTTGAGTCTTTGTCGTGAGGTTTATTTGTTTAGTGTAGCTACAGTGACGTTTTTATGCAACTAAGGACATTTAATGTGTCGTTGTGATTCATGTCATTGCAGGCATGTACCAAATTAATACAGAGCACAAGGATGGTTTAGGACACACTAACGACAGGTATGACGTTTAATGCTATTGTTATTGTCAATGTTCTCTGAAGAATATTTCTGATATTTTTGGACAATTACACTTAGTACAGTTGTGCAACAAACTAGACTTTTATATCACAGCTTTTCATAACTGCACAGACAATTCTGAGGCTGGGACTGACATCTAGAGGATACAAAAGGAACAGAAAATGGCCTCTACACTATAACTGAATGAGGGCAAACTTCCTCCAGCTCAACCAGGGCAAAACTGAGGTTTTAATTGTTGGTCCTGAGGCTCAGAGGGAGAGGCTCAAAGCTGAGCTCCAAACCCATTCACTGGGCTCCTCTGAGAGGGTTCAGAGTCTGGGTGTTTTACTAGATTGTGAGCTTAGCTTTGAGCCACCCATCAGGTCTGTCACCAAAACTGGTTTTTATCATTTCAAAAATATTGCCAGAGTACGACCATTTCTCTCTCGAGCCAGTGCAGAGACTTTGATACATGCATGTGTTTCAAGTCAAATTGATTATTGTAACGCTCTCCTTTCTGGTCTTCCTCAGAAGACCACTGCACCGCTGCAGCTGCTCCAGAACTCTGCAGCCCGACTGCTGACGAGGACCAGAACCAGAGCATATAACACCAGTGCTCAGGTCTGTGCACTGGCTCCCTGTGAGCTTCAGGATCAGTTTTAAAGTGCTTTTATTGGTTTTTAAAACTCTTAATGGTCTAAGCCCTGTTTATTTATCTGATTTGCTTTTAACATATGAGCCCTCTGGGACCCTCAGGTAGTCATCTCTTAACTGTTCCTAGAGTCCACACTAAGACTCATGGTGAGGCCTTGTTCAGCTTTTATGGCCCCAAACTATGGAACAGCCGACCTGAGGACCTGAGGTCCGCTGCCAGTGTTCATATTTTTAAAAGTAAACTCAAAACTTATCTTTTTAGTCTTGCTTTTAATTAAGCCCATACTGTTATCTTTACTTTGTTGCTTGTATTTTTATTTGCAACGGCAGGACAGTGGGGGATTTTGTTGTGAAGCCCTTTGTGTTACATGTACCATGTATGAAAAGTGCTATAGAAATAAAGTTTGATTGATTAATTGATCGATGACTCCAGTCATCACAAGAAATATTTATGCTTGAAGCAGAAACTACACAATACAGATGTTTTCAACAGCAAAATATGTGATTCTGTATGAATGGAGATGATTGAAGATTACAGTGAGGGGATTTAATAATCTCCTGAAAATAAATATTTTCATTAACATAGTATTGTTAAAATGGCCTCTTCTTCTTTTTTTCTGGTTCTTGGTAAATAACCAAAACCTATCATGCTTCAGTGAGGGCCAGAGTTAATATCCCCTTAACTAAAAAACCCAAAACAAAGCAAAATTCTTCTGAGAGTAGAGCAGTGTCATATAATCTTTAGAGTTGCAACTGATTAATCAACTCAAAGTGATCCAAAAAAAGTCATTCAACCACTATTATCCTGAATCAAAGCTTTGTTTCCTTCATTTCTCTGCTGTTAAACATTGGTTCCACTGTTGTTTTTCACACGGACACTTATTGTGACGCACAAAGAAGCTTCAACTCAGGAAAACTGCAATAGAATATCTCCCTTCAATCAATTCAAGCCGATTAATCGAATCAAGAATTTTTGCACTGGCTTCAAACACTGATTAATCTGATCGATTAATTGGTTGCAGCTCTAATAATCGTCAACTTCACTGTTGCATGCTGCTGCACCTTTAAACATAATTAAAAAGTAAATAAAATATATGACTGATTGATATTGTGATACATGCACCAGTTTAAATCAGCAAACACACAAGACAGGGTTGAATTGTTTTCAGACTGTTTAATCAGCAGTTTGATGAAAAAAGCACTTCTGGAGGTTTTGGTCGTTGTAAATTATCTTTAACATAACATTTACACTGGAATTAAGTGAATTTACAAGTAATGGACCATCAGCCATAGAATCACCAAAGAAGGATGATCATCTGTCCATGACACAAAGAACATGAATCACGTGTCTCGTGGTTGTTATTCTCACAACTAAAGCCATCCACATACTTTTCTTGTGACTCAGTTTGTATAATCTATATTTCAGCTGTTGCAATGTTTAGCACATTGTTTTAAGCCTTGTCTTAAAAGGTGTGTCTGTAGTGCTCCACCTGATCAGTCACCACCTCATCCTTTATCCCCCAGTTCTCAGATAAGGTGTCTGTGTAGTTGAGGATCTAATCCACAACAGCAGGACGTCACTGTTCTACTCCAGCATCTCACCGTAGGTTCTACTGGTATGATACCAGGACAAGGGGATGCCCAGAGCGTCACTCAACTCACAGGTCTGAAACGCAGCAAAACAACAAAGTGTTCATTCATTCTAATCAACATATTCACACTAAATAATAACAACAGTGGAAGCACTTACTGATATGTGATATTTTGAGAATTTACATAAATACCTTCTCCTTTTCCTGGATGGAAATACTGTGATAAACATTCTTCAAGTCTTCTGCCACCAGTGGACAGGCCTCCTCTATTTTAGTCATCAGCAGAATCTGAGGAATGTCTATAAGGTGATGTAAATCAGAGGAGGGAAGAAAATAACAGATTCTAAAGGACGGGGAAAAAAAAAACACTCTTAGATACTCTTACAGAAACAGAGCACATGAAAAAAGTGTACAAGCTTCCTCTAATATGTGAAATATCTGTAAGAAGGCACATTCATAATATAAAATATTCTATTGATATTTAAGTGCATATTTAAGACAAATTGCTAAAAATCTGAACAATTGGGCTTTTAAGTTAATGCAGCGCACACACTTTAAACTTAAACTTCTATCAATAAATCTAAAATTTAAACTCCTATAAACATGTTCACCACTGTATAAAATGTTCATCCATTTCCCTAAAACCTGTAATCCTCTATAGCAGTGGTGTCAGACTCATTTTCTTTCAGGGGCCGCATTCAGACCAATCTGATCTCAAGTGACCAGTAAAATAATAACATAATAATCTATGAATAATGACAAAAGTGCCAAAAAAAAAAAAAATGTAATCATGAAAATATTTTCCTTTCTAAACTATCCACACAAAAAAAAGATGTGAATAACCTAAAAAAAAAACCCTGAAATTTCTAAGGAAAAATAAGTTCAAATTTCACAATATTATGAATCAACTTGTCATTTACTCATGTGCATTACAGCTTGGATCTACAAAGGCACAAATCATTTAGTAACAGGCAGAATATTGTTAAAATTTTACTTAATTTTCCTTTGACATTTCGGGGTCATATTTGTTCAGGCTATTCACATTTTATGTGTAAGGATAGTTTGTAAATATGAATATTTTCATATATTTTGACATTTTTTACTCTAAAAAAGAAAAAAATTGGGGTTATCATTATTCATAGGTTATTATGATCTGATCCACTTTAGATCAAATAGTGGAACCTGAACTAAACAGATTTTAACAACCTTGATACCCTCATTAATATCTTCAGTGTGCATTTCATAAATTCATCTCATGGGCTGGATTAGACCCTTTGGTGGGCTGGTTTTGGCCCGTGGACCGTATGTTTGACACCTGTGCTCTATAGGGTTGCAGAACTGATCCAAGCTGGTATCAGGCAAAGGCAGATGTACCCAGGCTTTACCTGATGCCAGGCGGGTTCGACAAAGGCAACACCATGAACAGATCATCACTTCATTGCAGAGCTGACATTTGATAACATGTCGAAGCAGCAAACACATAAGGTTACACCAAAACAAAACATACACAGTTCATAGAGTGATAAGGTATGCAAGGCTTGTTTTGAGGATTTCCTCTTGAACCAACATACGCTTTTCAGTGTAACCTCTAACAGAAGGTTATCACTCAGAAAGCTGTTGGATCACAATGTGAGAAGTATTTCCTGGGAAAATGTACTGGAAGAACCAGGTTTGACAATGAAGGATACGAATAGACATAGTAGTAATATACAGTATTAGAGTGTAGTAATTTGATCATTCCTGTACAATACTGCCCCCTGCTGTTCATATTTTGAGCTAATTTTTGAACATTAAAAAACCCAAAGAATTCCTTCAAATTGAAAACAGAGAACATGTATAAAGCAAAGAATAACTTACTGTCGGGCAATATTCAGGAAATGTTTTGTGAAAGAGAGGGAGGAGATGATTTAAGAGGAACGTTAAATTTAAAGATTCATAAAGTACACACTACATTAAAAAGTTTCTGTATCACTATCAGTGGAGTAAAACTGTGGAACAAATTGTGTGTGGAGATAAAACAAATATCAAACATAATTCAGTTAAAAAAAAGATATAACGAATCACTTCACGTGAGGTACAGTATTTAGTAATGACACTGAGGGCTTTTGTTTATGGATGATGTTGTATTGATGAATATGTTTTAATTATTTAAGAAAATTGTTGAATTGTTGAGTCTGTTTGTATGACATGATCATATTGTTGTGTATAGTTCAGTTACTGCATTGTGTATTTGTTGTGGTTGAATGCTAAAATTTGGAAAAATGTATTGTTTGATTCTTGTATTAAGTTAGTGATAAAGGTGTAAAAGCACTTGAAGGGTAGGAATAAATAAGTTCATACTTCTTCCTACTCCTTTTGACCATGCAAAATTCAGAATTGTACATACTTGAAGATAGATTCTGTTCATTTAAATGTTATTTTGTTTGTCTTTTTTTTTTATTTTATTTTGTTTCTTTGCATGTTTTAAATCTCTCTCTCTCTCTCTCTCTCTCTCTCTCTCTCTCTCTCTCTCTCTCTCTCTCTCTCTCTCTCTCTCTCTCTCTCTCTCTCTCTCTCTCTCTCTCTCTCTCTCTCTCTCTCTCTCTCTCTCTCTCTCTCTCTCTCTCTCTCTCTCTCTCTCTCTCGGATACTTAACATTTATGTTTGTATAAAGTAAAATGTAAAATACACTGTGATGCAAAACCACTGCTGAAAATATGTAAACAGCTTCTGAACTGTGTATCACTGAAGTGTACAGTTAGACCAGGGGTGTCAAACTCATTTTAGTTCAGGGGCCACATTAAGTCAAATTTGATCTGCAGTGGGCCGGACCAGTGAAATAATAACATAATAATATATAAATAATGTCAACTCCAAACTTTCCTCTATGTTTTAGAACAAAAAAAGTAAAATGATGCAATGAAAATGTTTACATCTACCAACAATCCTTTAAAACAATGTGAATAACAGAACAAAAGGAAATTTGTTAAGAAAACTAAGTGCAATTTTAACAATATTATGTCTCAGTTTATCATTTACACATGTACATTACAATGTACAGATCATAGTGGATCTACAAATACACAAAACATCTAATAGCAGGCAGAATATTGTTAAAATTACACTTCAGACATTTCAGAATGTTCATATTTGTTGTGGTTATTTGTGTTTTTGTGAAAAGTTAGTTTGTTTTAGTGTAAATACAGTAAAATAACATGAAAATGTTTACATTTTCAAAATGTTTACATTTACAAAGGGAAAAAATTTGGAGTTGTGAGTATTTATAGGTTATTATGATAGTATTTTACTGATCCGACCCACTGGAGATTAAATTGGCCTGCTTATGGTCCCTGAACTTAAATGATTAATATCTTCAGTGTAATTTTTGTGTTTCACAATTTCATCCCAGGGGCCAGACTGGACCCTTTGGTGGGCCGGATTTGGCCCCCAGGCCGCATGTTTGACGCCTGTGGGTTAGACCATCAAACTGATTCTCCACTAGGGTGGTCCAAAAATTTTTTTTTCAGATTCTCTGGATTCGAACCCTGCATTTGGTTCCATATCTGGCCAAATTACTTCAGTCCAAATTTTATGCTAATTAATTAATATTCAGAGGTGTCCCAGACAGGTGCAGATGTCTGTATATACTCCAACAGAACTATCCAAATGAATAAGGCAGATTAGAAGAATTTGTCATTTTATTCTCAAAATCAAACTGACACTCACATAAAAATGTTCCTTAGAAAGTCCAACAACCACTGTTGGTTTATTGAAATGACCAAAAATGTTCCTGTGTTCTTTGACAACTTGTTGCCAGTACTGTTTGTGATCTGCATTTGTTGTTCGGCTTCAGTTGAAGTCTGGAATAAGCTCCGCCCCTCTGTCAGTGACATCATCGACAGCTTTAGTGGAATGCCCAGTTTTCTCCTCCTTCTGAAAGTCTGCATCATCAGCCCAGTCTACTGGAGGAACTGTTCAGAATGTTTGTGGCAGATCCAAAGGTTCAAACAAACGCATGGTGCTGGTGGAGACAAAAGCCCTGATCTGCTTCCCTTCACAATCTGATGGATGAAGGACATCCCAACGCTTTAGAGGAACCAAAGAACCTGCATTTAACATCATGGTGTCCACCATCAGCTGCTTCTGCTCTGGTGTCACACTGGAGTCACAGAATGGACCACAACCAGTTCTACACTCCAGTACCACAGATGTGGGCGGAGTTACTTCATCCATATATTTACTCCAGTACCACAGATGTGGGCGGAGTTACTTCATCCATATATTTACTCCAGTACCACAGATGTGGGCGGAGTTACTTCATCCATATATTTACTCCAGTACCACAGATGTGGGCGGAGTTACTTCATCCATATATTTACTCCAGTACCACAGATGTGGGCGGTCTTACTTCATCCATATATTTCCAGCTGAATCCCTCAAACATTGGTTTTGATAGTACTGCTCTTCTCTTACAACTCAGCTCGGCTGTGCTGAAAATGAACAATTAGTCAATTTCCAGGAAACTTCCAGCAACTTTTGCAACCTCTAAAACATCTCCTTTTTCTTCCAAATTCTTTCCTAAATCATCTTTTGAATGACAAAACCTAATGCAGGGTTCTAATTGAGGTTATCTGAAACTGCATTTTTTTACCAGGATTGTTGGACCACCCTAATCCTCCACATAAGGATTTTGTGGATAGAGCTAAAAATGTGACTCTTACGCTAAATCATAATTGTCAAAACCATGCAGCATCAAGACTGGAGTGTTGTGTTTTAATCTTATGCATTTACTGTTTAGAAATGAGTGCATGTGTGTTGCAAAGCATGAGAGATGACTAAGCCATCTAAAAATTCAGCCTGTCACAATGTTTAATGTTTTTAACCCAGCTGATTGGTCTTTTTCCACCTGGAGGCCAACTTGTCCTGCATTTTTTGGCTGAGGAGAGAAACCTTGCAGGTGCTGAACACATGATCCATACAGCAAATCCTGTCCTCAAGCTTCCTTTAACCAGGACAAAAAACTGGAGCGCAGAATTTGTGAATAATCACTGTAAAGAATAAATAAGTCTAAATGAGGATTCTGGAGACGGTAATAGGAACCTCTATGTGAGCCTTGTAGATGATGACTAAGTCCTGAATATTCAAAGCAGCACAATCATTTTCCTCCAGCCCCATTGTGTCACATAGAATGAACCTCCTCTAGCTGCTTAGATGGTAAAGGTACAAAACTATAGATGACATTAAATGTGAGCTGGTGAGACGTAGTGTTTACTCACAGCATGAGGAATCAGTGTTACATTCATTTTACAAGCAATGACTGCAGTAATAATAAGTCTATTATCTTTGACTCTTCAATTAACTGAATTGAATCTCATCATAAATAAAATGTCTGTGAAACAAGTTCAAGAAACAAAATTACTGGGAGTTATGTTAGATAACAAATTGTCTTGGACTAAACAGATTGATAATATGACGACCAAGTTGGGAAAGGCTGTGTTTCTGTGGTCAAAAGGTGTGCAGCTTTTATGTCACCTAGTTGAACTAAACTGGTGATTCAGTCCTTAGGACTGTCAGTCTTGGATTACTGTCCAGCAGTATGGTCAAATACAACAAAAGAAAATATTAAAAAGTTGCAAATTGTACAAAATAGAGCCGCTCGCACTGCAATGCAGTGTGGCTACAGAACAAATGTTACTGAGATGCATAACCACTTGAACTGGCTCTCTGTTAAAAAAAAGATGACTTTATTCATTACTGGTTTTCTTTAGAAATATTATTAGAACAAAAAAATATCCATCTTGTACAAAAATGTTTGTTTTAGTTCAGATAGACATAGCTATGTAACCAGAAAAGGCAACCAGAGGTAATTTTACACAGACCCAAATCAAGAAAAAATGCAATGAAAAGAATGGCAATAAACAGAGCTATACAAGAATGGAACAAACTACCGGAACACATCACACAAGAAAACTGTAAAATGAAATTTAAGAAATCAGTTCGGAAACATCTATGGACCATAAATGATTAAAACCTGGGTTAATTGAATAAATGTACTGTATATACCACAGGTGTCAAACATGTGGCCCGGGGGCCAAATCCAGCTCACCAAAGGGCCCAGTCTGGCACCTGGGATGAATTTGTAAAATGCAAACATTACCCTGAAGATATTAATCATTTTAGTTCAGGTTACATACACAGACCAATTTAATCTCAAACGGGTCGAATCAGTAAACTACTATCATAATAACCCATAAATACTCACAACTCCAAATTTTTCTCCAAATTTTCATGTCATTTTACTGTATTTACACTAAAACAAACTAACATTTCACAAAAACATGAATAACCTGAACAAATATAAACATTTTAAAATGTCTGAAGTGTAATTTTAACAATATTCTGCCTGTTATTAAATGTTTTGTGTATTTGTGGATCTACTGTGATCTGTAAGTTGTAATTTACATGTTTAAATGATAAACTGAGACAGAATATTGTTAAAATTGCACTTAGTTTTCTTAAGAAATTTCAGTTTGTTCATGTTATTCACATTGTTTTAAAGGATAGTTGGTAGATGTAAACATTTTCATCTCATAATTTTACTTTTTTTGTTCTACAACATAGAAAAAAGTTTGGAGTTGACATTATTTATATATTATTATGCTATTATTTCACTGGTCCGGCCCTCTGCAGATCAAATTTGGCTTAATGTGGCTCCTGAATGAAAATGAGTTTGACACCCCTGGTTTATACTATTCCGCTGTTGACCTAAAGGAGCTGTCATGTTGGTATTTTTGTCTGGTTTTTTTGTATGTTATGTAGTATGTGAAAATTGTTTTGTATGATTATATTGTATGTTATTCGCATTGACAACTTGTAAAGATTATTGTAAGGATCCCAGGAAGAATAGCTGTAGCTATGGTACAGCTAATGGGGATCCTAAAGAAAGAAAGAAAGAATTCATTAAGACATGTAGCATGTATGGTCTGAAAAAGTGTAAGGGAATAAGTGAGAGACTACACACCAGGGTTTGGAATAGTCTGTCTTATTGTCACTCAACTACAGTAAAAACAGTGTGCAGCTTGTTACAGAGAGGTTCATGTTTCAGTTAAAAGTATCTCCTGTTGTTGCTTTTCCACTGCAAGTATCAGCTGAAGTCGACCCGGCTTTTCCACAGCAAGTACAATACTCCCACAAAAATGATTACATGGTAAAGAACAAACAAACAAAAATATACCAAACTCTTCTGTTTGATAATGAATAAATAGAGAATTACAAGAAATCTTTTATTATGTAAAGGGATCATTGTGAATGCCTCTCTAACTTGTAAATTTCATTTTGTTTTAGTATCTGTTCCTTTATATACCAATTTTTTTTTAGAAAATAGATTATGAAAATCTTATTTCAAGAAATCTTACCAAGATAATCTTCACTTGTTCCATTGGCAGATTTTTCCTGCTTGAATTAAGCATAAAAAAAAAAAAACAACTTGAATTAAGCAAAAAAAAAAAAAAAAAATCTTTCAATGGAACAAGTGAAAATTATCTTGGTAAAATTTCTTGAAATAAGATTTTCAAGCTTTATTGTCTAAAAATAAGTTCTTATATCTGTCTGAAAAGTTACTCTTTAGGTGATTATGTCTTATTTTAAGGGTGGTGAGATATTTTGACCAGAAATGAGAAAAATACACTGGGTAAGATTTAGATTTTTGCAGTGTAGTGAAATGATGGGTTTTGACAATGCTAGGTAAAAAGGAATCATTACTAGTGAGAATTTAAAAACAGGCTAACACTAATAATACCGGTCTGTCAATCAGTTTTTATTTTATTTATTTTTTTTATCAGTTATATGACTTTTTAATTATCAGTGTGATGTTGAACCATTTTTTCACTGTTTAATATACTGATAACCTAGCTCAGTGGTGCCCAACCTTTTTTGGCTCGTGACCCCATTTTAACATCACACATTTCTGGTGAACCTAGACATTCAAAACAGAGAAATTTTTTTTGCTAAACTTAATTAGTTTTTGATCATGTAATAGTTTGCTATAGTATGTTGCAAATAAAGGTTCATTTTAGACAACATTTAGTCTATATAATGTATATTATTCTGGACAGAGGCAGTAAATCCAGGTGTAGATTACTGCACAAAGGGAGAATTTTATTTTCCTTGGTCAGGATCTGTCCAGTCAGTCCAGCTGTGATTTACAAGGAGGACAATTAATACTGAACAAACAAGAACTGAAACTATGAATTTTGACAGAGCTGCAGCATCTGAAACTGACCACAGTGAACATTTGACACACAAACAGAACCACAGTGCTGCAGTTTCAGCTTCACAGTTTGTCATGTCTTTTATGGATTGTGGTGGTCTCTCTCAACTCACCATATAATTTTTATTAGTAAGTTTTGTATTTTTATCTATTAGTAGAAATTTCGGGTGACCCCATTTGAATTCCAGGCGACCCCATGTGGGGTCCCGACCCCAAGGTTGAAAAACACTGACCTAACTCATTTGAGTGTCCAGTAAAACAAAGCTGAATTAATGGTACCTTGAGCTAATTCAGACTAATAGCTAACACACTCACCCTGTTTCTTTGCAAAGGCCATCATTACAGGTAGAACTTATGATTCATGACACATTTATAATGTAACATTTAACATATATTTATCTCACTTTTGAATGTGATGAATGACTTGTACCAGAGTTTTTAGTGGTGATGCACATTCTTTATTCATACACTACTCCCAGAAACCAGCACAACCCACACATTTTGACATCGTTACTGTATGAACTTACAGACAATTACAAAGTAAAAGGTATAGCTTTCTCAGTATTAATATTCCAACTATCACATTTTTCTTCACTCCACTCTGCTGTGTTTGCACTCTCTCGTTCTTGCTCTCACAGTGCTTTGCTCCGTCTTCATGAATATCATGAATGAAACAACATACAGTACACATTTTATACATGCGGGACACATACACATAGTTACAATTCATGTGGCTATTTGTGGGGTTCAAGTATTTCTTACCCATGATTACAGCTCTAGTTGAACAGTTCAATCCATATCTAGAGGCTTTGGAACAAAACAGATTGAACTAAAATGGGGAGTGAGGTGAGCAGTGAAAAATTTGCTCTCTCTTTCTCTCTCTTTTTTCTTTTTAAATAATATTAACATATTCACTAAGTAAAAGGTAAAAGTGCATTGATATCATTGCATAAAAAACCTATCCAGCAATTTAGTTTTACTAAATTAATTTACATTATTGTCTGTGTTTGGAGGCAGACAGAGAAATGGACAGTGGTGTCTGTGTGATCCCATGCTTTGGTATTGAGAACACATGCCACATTCACATGTGAAATCATTATTAAAAACAAATAAGATAAGATATAATAAAGATAACTATAATTCCGAAATAAAGTATAATTTTTACAAATCCCAGTGGGAAAAAAACATCCTATTTAAAATACTAGGAATAAGGAGAAAGAAAGAAAGTTTTTAAAAAAAGGTTTCCAATGTAATCTATTACAATATAGATTACTCAATACTCACTTTACATTCCATTTAAGGTATAGTTCATTTAATTGTGTAGTTTCACATTTTGGGAAGTGTTGCTTAACTACTCTTTTGTGGAGAGTTAGAAGATAAAAGCCTTTTAATGTGTGTTCATCATAACGCTACAGCCAACAGCAGCAGTTAGCCTGTCTCAGAATAAAGACGGGAAACTAAGGGCAAAGCTCACCTCAGCTCAATGACAATTAGGACAACATATCTTATTTTAGATTAACTTCTTGATCAGTATGTAAATGTTGCTGCAAGGCTGGGCTTGTTATTGGACAGAGCTCTTCTTTTTTGTTTCTGTCTTGGGTTTTAAATCATATGAGGAGCATGTAGAGCCACTGTGGCGTTTCTCGCTGTTTATGGACTGTCATGTGGAAGTCAGGAGTGTGCTTTTTTGCTGCTGCTTTTTTGGCTCTTTGGACCCAAAGGTGACTATACTTGAGCAAATGAACGGACCAACTGTATATGATGCTAAACACTACTACTGCCTTACTGACACAATAAAGTGGAAAATTTCATCAAAGTAACTTGATAATCTTCTAAGTGTAATAAATTCACATCTAAAGCTTCTTCCCATACAAAGAAAAAAGTTTCAGTCAATAAACAGAAACTCTGACAGTCCAACATGGCAGACATCCAAAGATATGTTCGGTAAAATCTTGCTAATGAACCAATAATTTTGAGATTGACCACCACTCTTTAGAGTGTCTAAATAAAATAAATTCGACCAGAATCACTCCTGGAAAAAAACTTGTGATTGAGCGACATCTCTTGAGAGAAATTGAATGCACATTCCTGGGAGCAGTGATGTTTACTCCTATATCAGTTTAATGTGGAGCTGTGGTCCCCGTGTACAAAAGTCCAGTAAACTGACCAGTTGTTGGCTGTAGCTGAAACTCTGATTAGTACAGTTCCCAAAATATTAAACTATTCTTTCAAGTTGCACATGATCTTTAATGACTGCTTTCAGTTTTATGATTACCTAAATTTAGCAGTATTTAACTTTCATTAGACAATGTATTCTTATTTACAGACTTGAAAAGCAGTTATTGTCATCCTCTGTGATACTATCACCATCATTTAATCCTGCGCAAAATATCCGTCTATAATTCACTGTCTGATAATACCTGCAATCAACATACATTACAACATTTTCATGTGTAAAATAACATTTCTACCAAAGCATTTGTCTGATTAGTATGATTTTAAGATGTTGTAATGATGATGGCCTTAATACTATTAAATTTAATCTGCTACTCTAATCCCTTTTGACAGATTTGTCTTTGCACACTCACACTCAGTAATCTCAGAGTCCGATGGTTGATTATCACCCACTAACAGTTGTTAGCCTGATCAAAATAATTCTGTCAGCACAGATCATGGTTGATAGCCACAGCGGCACAATACTTTTTTAAGCACTCACAACATAGAGCACAGCTAACTTCTTGTCTGCTTACAGTTCTTACATCAACACCTGACCATACAAATGTCATTTAGTGTAGGACTTTTCATACTATAATACAGACATTGTCAGTGATAATCAAAGAGATCTAATTTTAGGAATAAAAAAATAAATGAATAAATAAATAAACACCCAAAGTTAAAAAAAGATTTAGGATTTGTTTGGAGTTGATTTGCTGAATAATTTGTCTTTTATATGTTGCTTTACAACAGTAATTTACGAGATTGGCCTTAACACACTCTAACTATTCACATATTGAAGAAAAACTCTACACATTGGACCAGATACACAAAGAATGGATTGTTCCCATTACCAATCCTGTGTAATCTGTTCAGCTTTAAGACTTATTCACAAAAGATTTTGCACCAAAGAACACACTCATAAAGTTCTGCATCCCAATCAATTTACTCTTGTTTTGCACCAGAGTTGCTAGTATTTCAGGCTTTTCACCACATTTGAGTATACAGTCTGGTCCTTAATGAAAACTGTAGAGTGAAAACCTTCAAATTATATCGTCACACTTTGCTCTGCACAATCACAAACCAACTTTCATATTTTTTGCTTCTTCTAGAATTTTGAGTGTGCATCACTATCTATTAAAATCTATGTCAAAATAGGCTCCAGCAATTAATATCATTCAAGATGGTCTCAAGTGCATTCCATTAATGTCTGACTCTTTAAATGCTGTTGGTCAGGTGTCACTGAGTGTCGATAGGACTTTGGAGAAGCATTAGTGCTGATGTTCTGTCCGGGGCTCACAGCTGGCAGCAGCGTCACACAACAGTTGAAGTCTCTGAACTGAGAAAGAGGCTGTGCACATTTACACACAGCACAGCAACAGGGACTTCAATAACATCATATGAGTCAGGATCTGATGCTAAATAATGAAGTGTGTTCTGCATCTGTTATACTCATATTCCAGGTTTACGAGATGAGCAACCTCATGTCCATCAGTACTGTCAGGACAGTTTTCATCTTTGCGTAGTTTAAAGTCTGAGATAAGCCAGAGACCCAACTGACCCACATAAATCGCAGAGGACTAACTGCATGTTGTTAATTAGATGATTTTTGCAACAAGACTCATCTGCATAAAACAGGCCTGAGTTTGTGCAGCTTGGTTGGATACTCTCTAATTTCCATACATGCAAATGGAACAGGCACATCATAATGCTATTTACTTGGCAGCACACTTAGATTTTTTTTTAACCCTTTTAAAAAAGATTCTACTGGTTTTATTATTGAAAAAGTCGTGAAATCCTTTTGTGGATCCGACCATTAGTGTGCACAACCCAATGTATGATAAATGTTCGGACTAATCTACAGCATCAGCTTGCATTTTGATCTACGTGTTTGCAGCATTACATGCCTCTCTTGCAGTCAATAAGCTTTTCTCTTCACCTTTGCACAAGGTTATGGATGATTGGATTCACAACATTCCTCGCGGGAATGTGGATTTGTCTTGTAAAACTGGATGTTAGGAGGAGGACTTTTCAGTATAAAAACAGCCCACACAGAACTCATGAACCAGGCGATGGGTTAAGTGATGATCTCCTTGACATCCTTACCCATTTAATCACATTCTGTAAGAGGGACCATGTTTTCATATGATTTCCCCCATAATTCTGATTTTCTCTTCAGTTTCTAATTTTATTTCTGTGTTTTATTCAGCTCTGACTCTTTGATTCACACTTGTGTTCTGCCTCAGAACTCAATCTTGCAGGCTGGAAAGGTCTCGTCCTGCATGGCAACAGTGCTGTTAGAGCCAAGAACGGTGATGCCGAGCTCCCTCTGTCTGTCCAGAGTCTGCTGGTACCACTCTTGCATTAACACCGACTCAAAAGTAGGGATCACTGTCACCTGGAGACAGAGAGAAAAGAAAAGACAGTAGCTTATACGTTTAACTTCCACTAGCTTAAGTAACCAGTTCATATATGCATACATTACATGCATACATTTCTACACCAGCTGAGCTCTATCTACTGCTGTCTAGATGTTTTACCCACAGATTTTTTCAAAAAAGTTTCACACGTCATGGCATCTGACCTGTTAGAGATTGTAAACGTGTCTCTAAACTCAGGAGTCTTCCCACAGACCCTGAAAACAGCTGTTATTAAGCCGCTCCTAAAAAAGAACACTCTAGAAAAGACCTCAATGAACAACTACAGGCCCATATCAAATCTTCCTTTTTTAGGGAAAATCATTGAAAAGGCTGTGTCCCAACAGCTGAATTACTTCTTAACAGTCAACAGCTGCTTTAACGTCTTTCAGTCAGGTTTTAGACCACATCACAGCACTGAGACAGCTCTGCTCAAAGTATTTAATGACATTGGCTTAAACACAGATCATGGCAGATCTTCAGTTTTAGTCTTACTGGACCTCAGTGCTGCATTCCACACAGTCGACCATGATATATTACTTGATCGACTGGAAAATTGGGTGGGACTATCTGGCACAGTTCTTGATTGGTTTGCAGCCTACTTAAAGGGCAGGGATTATTTTGTGTCAATCGGTAACTTTAAATCTGAGAAGACCAAAATTACATATGGAGTCCCCCAAGGCTCCATCCTGGGGCTCCTTCTGTTCAACATCTACATGCTTCCACTGGCTCAGATCATAGAAAAAAAACAAAATAGATGACCATAACTATGCAGATGACACACAGCTCTACATTTCAATGTCCCCAGGTGACCATAGCCCCATACAAGCACTTGGTAAATGCATGGAGCAAATATCTGAATGGATGGGCCATAACTTTCTTCAGTTAAACAGAGAAAAAACTGAGGTAGTCATTTTTGGACCCAAGGAGGAGCGTCTGAAAATCAGCATACAGCTCCAGTCACTTCAGTTAAAAACCTCAGACCAGGCCAGGAATTTGGGTGTTGTCATGGATTCAGACCTGAATTTTAAAAACCACATACAAACAATTACAAAGTCAGCTTACTATCACCTCAAGAACATTTCTAAGATTAAAGGACTGATGTCGCAGCAGGACCTTGAAAAACTTGTCCATGCATTTATCTTTAGTCGAGTTGACTACTGTAACAGGATCTTCTGTGGTCTCCCTAAAAAGTCTATTCAACGACTGCAGCTGATCCAGAATGCTGCTGCTCCAGTCCTCACTAAGACCAAGAGAGTGGACCACATCAGCCCGGTTCTGAGGTCTCTACGCTGGCTCCCTGTCTCTCAGAGAATAGACTTTAAAATTCTCTTACTAGCATATAAAGCACAGAATGGTTTAGGCCCAAAATCCATCAGAGACCTTCTAGTCCAGTATGAACCATCCAGACCACTCAGGTCATCTGGTGCAGGTCTGCTCTGTGTTCCCAAAGTCAGAACTAAACATGGAGAATCAGCGTTCAGTTTCTATGCTCCGTATATCTGGAACAAACTACCAGAAAATATCAGGTCTGAGATCTGAGAGTCTGAGTTCTTTTAAGTCCAGGTTAAAGACTCACCTGTTCA
The DNA here is from genome assembly GCF_902148855.1 of Sphaeramia orbicularis. Classification (NCBI taxonomy): domain Eukaryota; kingdom Metazoa; phylum Chordata; class Actinopteri; order Kurtiformes; family Apogonidae; genus Sphaeramia; species Sphaeramia orbicularis. The sequence continues at coordinate 56,191,617 of NC_043978.1, read as the reverse complement.
CTGCTGCCTTTGACTAAAAGGCTTTTGACTTTTTAAATTTTATATTCTCTTTGAAACTCTGCACTGCAACTTTTACTTTAATATGTGTGTTTTTATTTTTATTTTATTTTATTCTATTTTATTTATTTATTTATTTGATTTTATGTGTTGTTTTCTTGCTTGCTGTTTTTGATCACCTTTTATATGTTTCTTTTATAATGTTTTAAATGTGTTTATTTTTGTTTCTTTTATTTCAATGTCCTGTGTGAAGCACCTTGAATTGCCTTGTTGCTTAAATGTGCTATACAAATAAACTTGCCTTGCCTTGCCTTGCCTTACATTAATAGAAGACCACAGTTTTTCATTTTTTTCCAAAAAAGGTCCTAGTTGTTCTCCAAATTCTTTTTTCTTTTTTTTTTTTTTTTTTTTTACATCAGGTACACTTGAACAATTATATCTATATGTTTTCTGCTTTTGTCTGGCCTGCTGCCATTGAATTTGCCAAATTATTACATTTTACTCACATTACGCACATCTCGACTATCAAAAACCCTTGAATATGACTTATCTGTTCATTTGTATTGTAATGAACAGACTGAGATTTGTATTTTAAAGTACCTTATTTACATGTATTTGTATTTTTACAAATCTAGCTGCTACATACCTTACAAACTAATTCTGACTGCTGATGCTGTTATTGCTGCTGTGAAGAAAAACTGAATCACCTCATTTTGGTGATCATGTATGTTGGGTCACAGCGCTGCACCAAATATCAACCATCCTGTTAGTTAACAGTTAATATTAGTGGTTTGTTGTCATTCATATCTTGTGTTGTTTAAACAAAGGGCATAACTAGTTTGTTATATGAAGAAGTTGTGTGTTTATTTTATTCTAGTGATGGACCTAGTAATTTAATGATTAAATGCCCTTTTGAGATAACTGACATCAGTCAATGATTATTTCATGAAGCTGGTAAACAAAAACAATAAACAGTTTCATCTGCATATTTTTGTTTGCTCTTAGAAACTCTTGGAAAACATGCTTGCATCTGCTGATAAATGTTTTTGTTTACAGTCTAGTCTGAAAGATTTACAGTAGTTTAGGAGGAAAGAATTAAAAAAAATGACATTTATTTTTTTTGTTTTTGTTTTAGTGCATTAATGTCACTATGTCATGCACTAGACATTTACACCCCCAGTAAAAGAAGGAGTGATACCATAGTGATACCACAGTTCCCAGTAACGCCCTCACCCCAACAAATCATGTACAATTACATTGTAAATATGGAAATAATATTTATGTATGTACAGTGCAAGTAATGTAAATAACTGATTTTCTCTTTATATTTCATGTTTCACGCTTGTGTTTTTTGTATGTTTGTTTTTTTGTATATTTTGCTGCTGTTAACACTGAAATTTCCCCATGATGGGATCAATGAAATCATATGTCATATTATCTGATCTGATTATTATTGTACTAAGGGCTTAAATAAATTCTTACTACTAGTTTTGCTACTAGTATTATCAATATAATGCGTGAATTTCTGCTTGTACCTGCATAGTTTCGGGCCAGGATTTCTTGCCATCCAGTAATGCATCCAGCGTCTGCCTCATAAGCTCTTCCCTCTCAGGACTGTCGCCACTGATGATATAACAGGAAGAGCGAACACACCTGAAGAAGTCCACATTGACAGTGGGAGAGGACGCTCCAGAGGGAATGTAGGCGAGATCCACATAAACAGTGAGTTCACCAATGGAGGTAGCCTTAGAGCCTGTGATAGAAAGCACAGGACAAACTACAGATATGAACACACCAAAAAAACAAAGAATTTACTGGCAAGTACAGAAAATAAAATCAAAGTATCAAAAAAAAAGAGTCTTAGACCTGGGTTGGGTGAGGATTTTGATGGTGCCGTGCGGGGGCTGGAGGAAGTTGTACGTGTTGTAGAAACATTCTCCTTGGACCCCTTTATGGGCCCACTTTGGCTTCCTGTTCTGGTTTTTCCTGGACCTGATCTTGGAGAGCCCTCAACAATCTGGTGAACAAAAATATTCACAAAAATGTAATTAATAAACACAATTACACTGAGTTCATTATTAGACTACGTTCACACCACAACCCTTTGTGCTCGATTCAGATTCATTGGTCAGTATTTGTTAGCATGAAATGGTCCTTAATGATAAAATTTATGAAATTTATGAATTTATGAAAGAGCAATAACAAATCCATACAAACAGTATGTTATCATATGGGAGTTGACATCCATGATCTGACCAGGAAGGCTCATTTGATTTAAGACCAACTGCAACTTGAAACTAAGAATAAAACCATCTGAACCTGGTCTGCATCATTCTGACAACTATACAGTTCAAACCAATGAACTGAGACAAGACGTGGCAATTCTGACAACTCTGTACTTCCATTCTAACTGTTTTCAAGACGTTTTGTAGCAGGACATACTTTGGAGCTTCTTAAAATATAAATGAGGACAGTGATAGTAGAGCTGCATATCTGGTACAGAACAAAATCCATAATTTCCCTGAAGTGTTCTGTTTTTTAAAGGAGTTGGTGTCACCTCTAATGAGGAGAAGAAACACTGCCAAGCCAGGATTTAATGCTAAACTTGGTAGTAGTTTGGCTGCAGCCCATAAATACAGACAAAAGCATGCTCTATACAGCAACATTCTGAGGATTTGATCAACTGAATCGCTGCCAACAGCGTCAGCTGGATTGGGTCAAGCTAAGATGGTCCATTTCACACAGCTGCACAATTGACCTGTAACATTCTAAATCAATTTCATCTTATTGTCTTTGGTCTGAACTGGGCTTAACAACACTGTGGCCTCTGACATAGGTATCTTACATTTTCATATTCACTGAGTAATTGTCCAGTGCGGAATTAAGATTGTTGTCTCTCTATAGTGAATGAAAAGTCACAAGAATTCCAATATGACTGTTCAGAAGGAGGTCACATTGCTGAAAATCTGACCTCTTCCTGATTTAGGACCACATGTGGAAGAGGTCCAAATCAGACTTTAAGCAAAAGGCCTCCTTCACCCTGAAGTTTGAGCATAACATTGGATTTTATAGCCCCTGAAACAGAAATCAAACAATATAAGCAGAAGACTCACCGCTGGTGACTTCTTTCCTCGCATGCTGCTGGTTTTTGCTCTTTTCCCATGAGCATCAGACTCAGACTGAGGAACAGGCATGGAGGTGTCAGGATGTGGGGGTAGGGGTGGACTGTCCCTGAGGGGAGCTGGTAGAGGGTCTGGGGGTAGAGACTGACTGGGTCGGAGATTGTGGGGGGAGTTACTTGGCTCACTACACGACTCATCCTCATCTGAATCCAGAATGCCATCTGCCGTGGTGGAAGGGCAGTCCTCAGTGCAGACGGGGGCATTTGATTCACTGGGTGACACATCCTTGAGGTTGTTATTGTTGTTGCTGTGATGTTGGGAACAGAGGGCCGCTCTGGAGGGCTCGCTGGCAGCTGAGGTGGCATCAGGAGCTTTGAAATGCTTGAACTCACAGGGAGAAACCAGACACAAGTCCACATCATGAGGAGAGGTTTCAAATGAAGTGTGTTAGGAGGACGTCCCATCTCTGAACCCTGGCCTAAAGATCTAGGAGGCTTCTTGATTTGTAAAGACATCCCCACAAAATGACCTCCGTTTGAGTGGGAGTGATGAACACTGTCATCCCCCTCTCTCTGGCTCACAGTGGTCGGGCCCTGCTCGAAGGACATGGATAATGACTCGTCTACCTCTGTGGACTGAGGCGAGCTCACCTCTGCTGGCATAGAGTGTGTAGTGGTGGTGGTAGCCACAGATGGAGAGGGGTCTGAAGATCCGTCTTTGAACGTACCCAAAGAGAGGAAGCTTAGGTGCTTCTCTTTAGGGGTTGTGTGGCTCTCTGTAGCGCCTCTGGCTTGACATAGCTGTGTATCATTTTGCTTGGATGAGCCGTTCGTCTCATCGTTTGACTCCAGGTTAGCCATCTGTAACCTGCTAAGTGTTGCCCTGTTGCACCACACATCATCTGGGGATAGACAGTAGGGAGTGTGACCTGCGCTGTTGGGCCGAGAGTCAGGAGATCCAGGCTCCACCGTCTCCTCTGAGACGCTGAGAGGGGCATGGTTCTCCGGTGAAGTTCGAGAAGGAGGGCTGTTTCTTAAAGCTCCGTCTAGGAGAGTATATTCAGTTGGAGTCAGGTCTTGTTGAACTGTTTGCTCATTCTTTAGAGGAGATGGAAATCCAACAACCTTTGCAGGTTTGCCAGCACTTCTAGCCTGGTCTCCAGGCCTTGTTTCCAAGTCTGGTTCCTGTTTCTCTGTGTTCTCTTGCACTCCATCCTCATGACTCTCCTCCTTAGACATCCCTGTGGCACCTCCTGCTTCTCCCTTTGCTGTTTCAGCATCATCAATACTTCTATCTTTGCTCAAACTTGCAAGGTTCTTTTCATTTCCTGACTCACTGCCTTTCTGCTCTCCTTTATCTGCTGTTTCCACCTGTGCCTCTTCTCTTTTACTTTCTTCCCGTAGCCTCAGAAAATCAGCTGTCATGTCCTCGGGGGTAGATATTTTGGAGCAGCAGGGGTTCTCTTCAGGTTCTTTTTCCAGTTTTTCACTCTTTTGCTCTGTATCGGTTCCCTCTGACTTTGGGATTTCTGACACAATCGCAGCATTAGGTTTTGTTGAGTTAGTTGACATGTCAGTGCTTCCATCTGCCTTCTTGCCACCATTATTTTCCTTTCCTAAGGATTTGCTTGTTTTCTTTGCCCCTGATTTAGAGTCATTTTTTGCTTCCTTTTTGAGCTTTGTTTTATTTTCATTCTTTGGTTTGGAAGGGAGAACATCCTTTTTCCCCATAACACCATTGTCTTCCTTATTTCCGACATTTTCCTCCTTTTTATCATCTTTCTTTTTACCTTTCTTTGAAATATTCTTATCTGTTGATGCTGCTTTTTGCTTTACACCTGTGTCTTTAATTTTGCTCTTCTCTGTGCTAACTCCATTTAATACTTTTGTTTTTTCCTTCACTTCCTTCATCTCCTCTTTAACTACCCGCTCTTTCCCCTGTTTTCGTGATGTCTCCTTCCCTGGTGACTTACCGCTGTCCTGACTCTCTGTCCTTTGGGTTTTTCTTTCCTCCCCCAGCCTCTCCAATTCCCCTGTAGTCATGGTTGGCTTCTGAAGAAATGCCAAACCTTTCAGCTTCTCCAGTCCCTGCAGAAGCTTTGCTTGAGGTGTAACTCCAGGGAAAAGCACCCTGACTACCTTCTCCTGGGGACAGGCCGGGTGCCAAACAAGCAGGACAGACACTGAAGCGAGGGCGGTGAGAGGGAGAGACTGGGATTTACCAGCTGATGGCACAGCATCAGGCCAGTTTTGCATGAGCGTCTGGTACTCCTGGCTGTTTTTGCCCGGAGTTAGAATATATAAATCCAGCTGTCCCACTCCCATCTTCTGAAAAAGGGTTATTGGCTCAATTGGGACCCCCTGAGGCCGAAACATTGGCTGTGGTCTGATGTCTAATTTTTTTAGCAAATGCAGTGTCAGGGCTGCCTGATTTGTGCTCTTGAGTACATTGTCCATACCTATGGGAGAACAACAAAATGAAACCTGTATTTAGGAGTAAGGAGTCAGTGATATTACGAATAATGATGTATAATAATAATAATAATAATCATCATCATCATCATCATCATATAAACCACTGATACAGTCAATGTTTCCAAACTATAAATTCATATTAATTATTGTTATAGTGTTAAAACTCCTCGTTGTGCTTTTGACATTTTGAGGACATAAAATAAGACTTTGGAAACAACATTATTAAACTTTTTATATGCAAATGTAGACACTGGAAGCTTTTGGTTATGGACAGAGAAATAATTAAGCTGTGGTTTGGTTTAATACTGAAAAAATCAGAAAGACGTGATATGAACAGGATTCATAATGTGTTCCTAAGCAGGGATAGATCCTACTGAGTAATCAAATATCCACAAAATGTTAACCCAATAAGCTGCAAAATCAAAAGCAGATGTAATTATAACAAAACAAATGCCACTGATATTACTATGAGCGCTAATATTATGGTAGTTTATTCACATTCAGGTTAGTTTTAGCCAGTTTTAAGAGTGCATAGGTAGTTTCATTTGTATTTCGAGATTTTTCAGCTCCAGTGAGGGCGATAACTCAAACACTGAGTAAAAAACCAAACAAAGATTACTACAACTCCCACGATACGTTTTTATTAAGTGCAATCTATAGCTCCAGCTTACCACTACCAAAGATATTTAGACTGGATTAAGGATTCCAATCTTTAGATGTAAAGATTTACACCCATGAGGTTTTTGAAGGGAGACCAAAGTCTGGTCTATTTGAATGGAATGGACACTATGGACACTATAGGAAAAGTGTCTCAGTTCACTGAATAAACAACAGTTTTTGTGAAAACTTTTGCTTCCATTCCAATCACACAACCTCTGTGATGATCTTTATCAACTCATCAATAGGCCAATAAATTACAATGACACCTGATGAGATCTAACAATAATAAAATGATCTTTTAATAAAACCGGTGACAGTCTGTGGTGTTGGTGAAGCCCTTTTACAGCAGCTCTACAGTCTGTCATAAAACTGAAACATGGACCAAACACACAAGCCTTTTTATATTGCTTTTCTTTCTGTCACCAAAGCAAACTTAGACACCAAATTCAAATTACTTTATTCAGCAAAAAAATGCCACTAATCTCTCTGATCACAGCTTAAAAATCACCTCTGCAGAACCACAGGATAACACCGATGTCAGGGAACTGATACAACTGTCTCCGTGATTCACAGAATGGAAGCTTAAGCTAATTAGATGACCATTTCACTTTCATCAGCAGTGAAATGGGTCAGAATTGAATCTTTTGACTTTAGTCTCAATATATTTGGCTTTACCTTGCCAATAAGTAAAGGATTACACTTGGTAGAAATGGTGTAAGACCTCTTCTCTATGGCAACAGGCTCATGGATAATGTAGTATTTAGAGACCATGAATAATTTGAAATGACACTCCTCTTACATAAGTTCTTAAAGCTCTGTTTTTCTTAAGTCTTTCAGTTTTTAATTTCAGCAGAGCATGACATCTGTTAGTAAATAATAATTTGATTTGTTGATATTTTTCTGGCAAGTGCAACACATCAATAACATGCATCTGTGTGACTGATTAATACAAAGAATAAAAGAGCATCTCATCTGTTAAATCATTCACTTAACTCACTCACTTAACTGTGTCACAGTACAGTTGAAAGATAATGCATGACTTACATGGCTGTTGTTCAATTTGCAACCTGCTGGGAGCATTAAAGAACACAACTCCAAGCTCTGGAGAGATAAGCCTTTTGGACAGGTCTTCTGTTGAGAAAAAGAGTACATAGATAATGTTATACTTTAAACAGCTGCACAAACACATATAAATGTCTTCTTTTAACATCATGAATATAGTCCATCATGTTGATGCAGAAACATTGTCATTGTTACCACCTTTGACGTCAGAGCTCAGCTCCAACTCTGCCACTTTCCTCTCCAGGAAGGCATTGACCCCCGGGAGGTTTTCTGTCCCAATGTGTGTCAACAAAACCGCATCTACTCGGTCAAGATGGCGGACGAGCTTCCAGAAACAGGCCTGTGAGTCTGAACCTCCATCCACCAACATGGTAAACCCATTAACGGCAAAAAAGGCACAGTCGCCACGGCCCGCCGGAAACACGTAGCAGCAGGGGCGGGACAGCTTGAGGAAACCCACTGTGGTTGGAGGAGGCAGGAGGTCAAAGGGTGACGGAGGGCAAATGGTACCAGAGATAAGGGAGGTGAATTCCCCCAGGGCCTCCATGGCGGGCAGCACCTCTGGGGGATTGATGTGGAGTGTGAAAGGACCCGGCAGAGGCTGGTTTCCCAAGAGGGTTGTCTTCCACTGGCCGATGTTCGCACAGCTCAGCGTCAGACTCAGCTTGGAGGCAGAGCGCTCTTGATCTATGAACTAAAGACAGATTATTTCCTCATATACCTTATGTGTTGTTTCCTTCTGTGTATAATGGTTTGTACATTTCAGTAGTTTAGTTTCAGATCTAAAAATACTATAATCATCACATGAAGACAAACTAGTCAATTAGTTATAGAAGCAGTGGTGACAAAAGCCCACACAAAGTTCATCTGCAGGAGTGAAGTACAGATACTTGGGGTTGAACTTTTTTCAACTGCAGTAAAAGTGAAGAAGTACAAGCCCTGAAATGTACTTCAAGTGTAAATATAAAAAGTAGGTTTTAGAAAGACATTTCTATCAGTTGTTTCTATGCAAACTGATCTGAACCTCATATGTCAAATTAATATAACATACAATATAAAATACAATATAATGACCATAGTAAACATTAAATTTTGCTATAATGTACAAAATGTGAGAAACCAAACTTAAAACAATATAACTCCTTTTCCCTGCTTTGTTGTCTTGTTGTGTCTTATAACTCTTGTTGTGTTTGATATTCACAGATGGATGCAACAAGAGATCATCTCCTCTATTTTCCATCCATTTAGGTTGGAACAATTTGTTGAAATATAGAGAATTAAAATAAGAAATTGACAGAAAAATTGACAATGTACAGACAATCTCTTAAAACTCTACTTCAATGCAGTAATAAAGAACTTGTATTACTCTACTTTCCACTCCTGTCCTTCATGTGTAGGAGAAACAGCTATTAGGAAGTCACTGAGAGAAATCAGTGAGTGGCCGAGTAGTTCTGCAATATTATCATGCAGATTATCTATAGCTATCTGTACATTTATAGCTATAAGCAGGGTGCAATTTGTCAAAAATAAACAGAGAGGGGGATGTTTTGTTTTGTTTTTTAATCGTGAAAAAACAAGCAATCAACAGGCCTATTCTTTTTTTTTTTTTTTAAGTTAACGGCAAGCCCTATTACATGTCGAACAGTTGAGCATTTATTTTTAACCCTTTCATGCATAGTGGTCACTACACTGGACAGCTGTTCAAAGGTATTCTCTAGTATATTCATGGATTTTGTTGTTTTAGTTGTATATCAGCCAACACAGTGGACACTTGTGCATCATCCCAAACAGTGTAATTCATACCCTTACTGTAATTTTGCTGTTCTTGATAAATCTGAGCTGCAGTAACATGTTTGATTGTAAAAAAAAAACTGGTAATTGTTATTAGACTGTTATTAACATTTTTTTTTTTTTTTGGCTTTTTTACACAAAAAGTTGTTTTTTTATATATTACCTCCATGAAGTGAGTAATAGCTAGGATTAGAGTATGTTAAAATCTGAGAAAACATCAGATTAGCATCATTAAAAATTTTCTTATTTCATAGTTTTCACACATTATGTCAGTAAATATATGTTTCTTTGCTTCTAAAGTTAAGCTGAGTGGACAGTTTTGTAACTCCAAGAAAAATAGGTTCATAAAAAAAATCTATTGTATTGTTTTTTTTTCATGCCTAAAGAGGAATAAAAACACTCAGGAAAAAAATCTTGAATAAGGTGCTTATAATTCATGCATGAAAGGGTTAATGCAAACTAAAAATATATGAAACATTTGATTTTCTGCGATGGCCACACCTGCAATGTGGGAGATGGTCTAATTAAGTTTAAGGACCACGGATAAGGGTGGATCACACCAACATGGGAGAGGATTTATGGCGAACGGGCAACTCAAACTGTAAAACATAACATAAAACCTAATCGATTAAGATTTTACATCATGTCAAAATAATTCAGCTAATTAGACGAAGTAAACAGTTAGTTCTGATGTCGGGCTTCATGTGTTGAACATGTACATTGGTGCCTGCAGGCGTATGACCGTACAGCCTGTTGAGGATACCTCGCACATACTGAGTGACATTTGATAGAGAGAGACAGAGAGAGATAGGTAAGGTATACTGTGTATTTATGTGCATGGGGACATTGGTGAATTCCGAAACTGCTGACAGTTCAGTTCAGGTGAAATTTAGTGCCAGTAATGTAGGCTATACATGTAAGAAAACTCCATCACAACCTGCCTGTTATTTCAATTGGTTTTTAGCTTACCGGCCAACAGGACGTAAGCTATTGTCGTCATGTGGCGTCCGTCGTCGTCGTCGTCTGTAGTCTGTCGTCTGTTACAAAAATTTTAATCGTCTTCTTCTCCGAAACTACAATTCCGATTGACTTCAAACTTGGTATATAGCTTCTTCATGATGATGTCAACAAAAGTTAGTGACAGCATTTGGATCTGGATCTGATTCTGGATTTGGTGCAACTTTGAAAAATTTCCCCATTATAAGAGATAGGAAGTGGATGGATGCAATAACTCAGTAAATATAAATGATATCCAGTGTAAATGTCTCCAGTCCAGCCCTGATGGGGAGATGACCCAAACATAATGTCCACATGCTGATCAGGATCTTCTTCTGGATCTGGAACTGACGCAAAATTTAACATGGGCTCTTATGGGGAAAACATTTCAATCATCTTCTTCTCCCAAACTCCAGTTCTGATTGACTTCAAACTTGGTATACAGCTTCTGTATGATGATGTCAACACAAGGGATTGAAATTATTTCCATCCGGATCTGATTCTGGATTTGGTGTGACTTTGAAAAATTTCCCCATTATAAGAGATAGGAAGTGGATTGATCCAATAAATAAGTAAGTAAGTAAAGCTTTATTTATATAGCACTTTTTAAAACAACATGTTACAAAGTGCTTCACATAAAGGAGAGAAAGATCAAATCAAATCAAAATCAGTAAGTATCAATGATATCAAGTTGAAATTTGAATTTTTTACAGATCTGATTGGAATATGACCAAAACATGGACTATTTCTGTAATCGAATAAACACACAGAACTAGGTGAGAATAAATGGCATCTGGATACATTTCCCAAAGCTTTTCATTTGGCTGGTAAGATACAGGGCCATTGGTCCTATTTTTAATCATTGACGGGGTTGTCTCCCCCAAGGACGAAATTCATTCAGTAAAAGTAGGGATGTAAAAACCACAGGGGGGTTGATCCCCACCATCCCCCCCAACAAATCACACCCTGGCTATAAGGAACTAGTTACTAGTAGTTACTGGTCAATATGTGTACCTTAAGGAAATGTGCTGGAATGTTTGCTTTCACTGGACCACCGTACCTGCTCTATCAGTATTTGTTTGAGCTGGCGTGGTGACAGCAGTCCCCGGTGAAACAGCAGATCTCCGGTGTCTTCCACACTCTGACCAGCTAAGATCAACAGTTTATGAGCCGAGTCTTTGGACAGCAGAGCAAACACCTGACCAGGACGGAGGAAGATGGAGAAAACATACTGCAGTTCAGCTCATGCTTCTATGATGAAAAGAAAAATACAAGCAGTGAAAGAAAAATGAACAGCTACAACCATTCTGGCAGATATTCTGAATGTGTCTTTGGTCATCATGGCAGCCAGCCAACCAACTCTAACTCTGACTGAAATGTGGCTTCACCCTCAAACACAGGTTTCTCAGTCACAGGTGGGACTTTGTATCACACAAATATTTTCTTTGTGAGGCAGAGGAGATTTGGCAGCACATGTTGATATTACTTTTATTTTATGTAGGTTTAGTGATTATTGTGTTTGAGACACTGATATAAAAAGTGACTTTTTCTGTACTTGAACAGAAACATCTGATCTGATTTGGATTTCATTTGACGCAGCAGTTGGATGGAACTGTCTCTGTTCTGTAAGTTGCTGTTCTTTGGTCATGACATTTTAAGAAACAGGACAGATACAGCTACATTTGCAGTAAATATGTTCTACTGTGTGTGATTAGTCTAACTTTTTGAACAGTTTTTAGCCTCCACTCTAATGTTTTTGCAAAATCAGAAAAAAAATCATAAATCTTAAACTGTTTCTTCAATTTGTAAATATCATACTAAATATCAGGATACTCTGAGCTCTATTAAGTAAGAAGTCTTGTGATCCATTTACAGTTTCAACCATGTTGCTATGCTGAAGCATGAAGATGTAATATGCCTCCAAACAAGGTGTATTTTTGACTATTTTCAGTTTCTTTTCACTGAAAATAAATGGGAAGTTTTTGCAGTTTTTTACTGTTTTCTTACCATGATTACTGATATCGCTAAGAAACACAGTAAGATAGTATTCCTGAATTTTGCCCACATTTTGATGGGTGATATGTGCATCATCCTTAAAGCTTCAGGTTGTGCAAAATTCATATAGAGGATGGGGAATAGAAAGAGAAAGAAATGATGAAGATGAAGATGAAGATGTGCTGAATAATTGATATGTGTCTGCTTTGTTTGTGCATAGCAGGGACATAATGAATGGGAAAGAGAAATGTGAGTCAACATCATAAGGAGGAAGTGATGATAATGTGATTTATAGCCTCACCTCTGAAACAGCCTGTTCCTGAGATGGACTGATCAGTACTTGAGTGTCCAACACTCTGGTACTGTGGCGCAGACACTTCTGCCCTGAGGAGGCAGAAAGAGAAAAACAAAGCATAGAAAGATGGATGGACAGGCAGACAGTAGGACGTGAACAAGTGGATGAAAAAAGTCACAGCTAAGAGGAACAATCTGACACATCCCAGCAGTGAGTGAAAGGCCAGAGGCAACTGGACAAAGTCTCAGAGAAAGTGAACTGGGATAACTGGGAGTGAGTGACGGACTCCCTGAGCAGATAAAAGGAAGAAGAAGAAGAAGAAGAGCGCAACAGCTGAGTCAGAGGGACTGTCAGAGGACGACATGCCAAGTTTACTCAGTCTGCTGGAGAAATCCAGTGGAGGGGAGTGGATGAACGTCTGAGAACACAGAGGCGAACACGGCCAAGTGGAAAACTGTCACCCACAGACGAATAGACGTTTCATTGTGTTAGGACGACACAAAGAGATGAAAAACAAAGGCCACAATTGAACAGCTACTGCACTGTCACATCTTTATTCTAGTCTGATGTGTACTTGTTTTCCTTTTTTAACATTTGACTAGAATTGTTAAACATAACTTTGAAATTTTATGGTAAAATACCTCTGTTTATTATTATTATTATTATTATTATTATTATTATTATTATTATTATTATTATATTGGTACTACCTCATTGTAGATCCTCTGACTAGGGCTGGGTATCATGGCCAATTTCCATAATCGATTCAATTTCGATTCATAAGGTTCTGAATCGATTAATCATGATTCGATTTGATTCGATTCAATATCGATTTGATTCAGTATTAATTGATTGATTCCGATTAATTTAGTGATACCAAAGTACAATTTTGAGTTGTAACCTGATTATTTGACTACCGCAGTCATGCAACACATCAATACTGGGATTAATATTGATACTAGAAAGGAAATAAATCTGACATTTCAGCAGAAGGAGCTGAATCTGCTCTGAAATAATGAACAGACACAAACATGTCCAGGTTTTTACAGTGGATCAAAATGGACCTCGATATCTTTATTCTGTTTTATGGCTGGAGGCTTCGACACATTTGGGGGGGTGGCTCCGTGATTGTTGGTTGGAGCAGAGCGGGGCTGGGGGGTGTGCGCGCTCCGTGAATGTTGGTCGCGGAGCGCGCACACTCCGCGGGGGGTGGGGAGGGTAGCATAACGGTCGGATATTGTTGCTCTACTCTTCCTCTAACTCCATACTCAGCCATAGGTGATAGTATGGATCCAAGTGATTATTCCAAGAACGACCGGCTTCTGTGACTCGCCGGACGGCCACTTCCTTCACACTGTGGGTTCCAGTTTGAGGCCAGAGGACCTCCAGCGGAGGGGGTTTCCCCTCCGCTGGAGGTCTGGTCCGCGTCTTTTTCAAAAGTGAGACCAAGTCTTCCCCAGGGGTTCACAGACGGAGCCGCCTACGGTTCCGCGTACTCCCGGTCCTGCTCTGAAAAATTGATCTCATCCACTATTAATCAAAATTAAATGAGATCGATCTAAGATCGATTAAATCGTTTTTTTACCCAGCCCTACCTCTGACACAGTTCATTTCTTTACTTTCTTGGTAAATTCTACTGGTATTTTCAGTTGAATAACCTCTCAGCTGGCATGTCTGTTTCTACACATGAAATTTGACACCATGGTCACGTGGCCCTATTGTTAATCTGTTGTCCCACTTTAAGGATGATTCTATGATTCTGGATATAGCAACGTGATTGTAAGGCAATTGTATTCCAGAATTACTAATATCTCCCCAAATATTGGTCCTATCAACTTGCCATTTTCACTAGTCTCTTCCTTGACCAAAAATTCATATGTATGTGCGATCATCGTCTTCATCTGTGAAGAACTCAAGTTGTCACATTTTTTTTATTTGGTCATATGTGGTAGATGATTGTATTTGTAGTTTTTGGACCAGAGTTAATATCAGTTCAACTAAAAAAGCTCAGAACAGACAAAGCAAACACCGGCTCTCACTTTTGCTTGGATTCAGTTGGTTGGAATCTGCAACTTCACTGGTAAATGTCATTAAATAACAAAAACTCAAAATTTAACAGAAGTCTCCGTATGTTGTTTTATTTCTTATATGATCTCTGACATAAGCAAATCTGCAGTTTTTACCTCCGCTAGGAGGTGTTGTGATCACTTTGCTTTGTGTGTTTGTCTGTTTATGTGATTGTTTGTTTTTTAGCATCTTTACGGGAAAACTCTTCCATCCATCTTTCCCAAATCTTCCCCACAGATAGGCCTAGGCCCTGGGACCAACCCATTAAATTTTGGTCCAAGTAGGACAAAGTTCAAGGTCACAGCAAGGTCACAGCATCTACAATTTTCCTATCTGTCATCATTGAGCAATTTTCCAAAATTCATAAAAAATTCAAAACGACTCTGATTAGCCTCCAACTGGATCCACCCGTAGCTTAGAACAATATCCTGTATGTGGAACTAAATTGTCCACATCCACTGTGAAATGTGGACTCTGTGGACATTTACATTGAACATTGAAAATTCCGTTTACCACACATTTAAAATTAGAACTCAACAAATATTGATTGGAATTTAATATAATATGACATACACATGACTGGTACCAAGCTTCATTTTTTTCTGCTGTATGGAACAACCTGGAAACCATTTACTTTAAAAAGAAATAGTCGATCCACACATGCACACCATTCGGGGTGCTTGGCGGAGGTTTGCGTTCTCTGAACACCTGTTCCTTCTTTTTCTAAGTGGTCACATGTTACAAATGTGCATGCTTGTATCTTTTTTACACTTGTTACATAAAAGTCTATGTTCACTTATTATCTGATATATGTTTAAAGAGTTTATCAGTCAGGTTCTGTCTTTGATGGAAGTCATGTAAAACACCTGAAACCAGCCCTGCCGACCAAGTATCTAACAACAACAACACTACAGCAAAACTGCAGATGGCAAGAGCTGCTACATGCTGTTTCCTTTATCATCTCCTTTAGGATAGGACACACTGGAGTGTAAGGAAATGAGATAAGGCTTTCCTCATAATTCACCACTGAGGCAACATAACACCACCTGGCTCACTTGATAATCATTTATTGTGGGTATTTAAAATGGCCTCTGTATTTTTTGTCCAAAGAAGACCTGATAAAGACGAGTTTTGTTTCTCAAAGCACCATGGCTTGACTAAAACCTGTGTGTGGACTTTTCCTTCTAATATCAGACCACACAACCATTCACAAAAATTAACTTATTAAAATCTTTAGCCTAAATGTTTTGAACTTTCTGAACAACGAAAATTGCTCTACTGTTTTTGTAAAATGATCTCAGTGATGTTAATGTTGCAGTGTAAACGCTGCTCACTTTGCATTAGTTATTACTTCATTTTGGACATTTATGTATTTCTGCCCTTTTTTCTGATTTTTCATTTTGGCCGTTGCAAACTTGGCTCTCTGGGCCCAGAAATAAATGCCTTCTGACAAAATGAAAGAGGTGTGAGAGTATGAGGAAGGGGTGACAGCTGAGCTAACACTAAATGGCAGCTTACTGAACCAGTTCATTTATTAAACATTAAATAATAAAATGACATGACTGGTTAGTGTAAGTTAATAACTGCGAATACAGTTGAACTGTCTGCTCAGGTAAAAAAAATTTTTTTCAGTAAACACAATAAAACATATGACCACTCAGCAAGCCATCGATTTGACATGAAAACCTTCTATTCGGTCAAATTCTTAAGTCTTATTGATTAATTCAGTACAAAGATTCACTTGGATGTAAGGATGAACTGAGATGATTTTGACCAAAGCTCAAAGTCATGACACAAACACCATCAGGGATTTTTCTCCTAATCTACCATAAACTTTCACTTGGACTCAACGATGATCTGATTAGATTTGGTGGCCAAAGGTCAAAGGTTAAGCTCCTTAAGGTTCATTTTTGATCCTAACCTTTACTCAAAGGATTCAAAGGAGTTTATTCATCATTCCACCACAGAGAAAGAACAAAAGTAGTTACTGAGGACCCGTATTAGCCATAGCAATATAGAATAAATAATTAATGAATGAATAATACATTCAAATCAACTAAAATCTAAGGCTAATTTAAAAAATAAAATATACATCTAAAATTTAGCTTTAAAATCAACTATGAGAATGTCAGGAACAGAATATAATGCAATGATTGAACACACATATCTGACTAAATCTATGGTTCTTTGTGTTTTTCTACTAGTCAACCAAAACTCTAGTCTTGCTGACTGTGTTGTTGCATCCTGTCTTTGTCCACTTTCACTTTCTCCTGAGGACACACTATCTGTTTGCACGCTTGAAACGCTGTGAATTCCTCATTGTGCTAAAGTCTCCATTTGTTCTCTCAAGTTTTGGGGTATTTTGTTAAACCCTGACAAGCAAAATGAGATTAGTGATACATTTATTTCTGACTTATTTTTTTTCTTGTCTGCTGAAAGGCCACGTTACGAACTGAATCTGAAACATCATGAAAGGTTGAAACAGTAGCGATAGAGAGCTGACAACATGTCCTCGCTCATAGTTTCTTTCAAATCTGCCACTTTCCACTCCCAAGGTAGAGAAACATGTCTGTTCCAGTCTGTGACGGCTTGATTTCACAACCCAACTGTCTGATTCGGATGTGTTTTGACCATTTTCTCTGTCTGTGCTTGACTCAGCACACTGGACCCAGAGGTGGCACAGTCAGGTCACACATCTCTGTTGTTTTCCCTCTAAAGGGTCCACCCATGTTTAACAATAACCCGACTGGTCCTCCACTTTCCTTCCTTCCTTTTCCTTTTTAACCTCCGGTGCGTTACCATAGAGATAGGTATTTCTGTCCCAGAGTTTGTCTGGAAGGATAAGTCTAATAATTAACACACTGTTACTTACCTGCACCTTTGAATGAAGCCGTGTGGTGGGACAGGAATTCTTGGAGATACAGGTTCAGATTACACGAGTTTAAGTCCACATCCCATGAACGAATACCTGGAGACAGACAGAGTTATGTGGTCACTCTCCACATGTACAGCTGCTCTGTTTTTATAATAACTTTAACCCTTACATGCTGTTTCTACCTTCAGTGTATGATCCAGTTCAACTGTGACCAAGCCCATGAAATGGCAAAAACCAGTACCTATACCAGAGACCAGGGATCTGTTCAAGTATACCTTTAATAAATGAGTGGTTAACCCTGTATGATTCTGTCAGGAGAAGTGTTTTCCTCATCTTGTTTGTAAAAAAAAAAAAAAAAAGCAAAGACGCAACTACTCCCACATCCAATATTATGTCTAATGCTATTTCAGACATTAAAACCATAATGTCTTAATGATTTAAATATGTTTTATTGAAACTAAAACATGAAGTCCATCAAAGATTTGGCTAAACTTGACTCACAACAGCATCAACTGCATTTTTTCCTTTTTTCTTCTTCTTAATATATATATTTCCTTTTGCATGTTTTGGGTCTTTTTAGGGATAAAAATCATCAAATCTACTTCTGCGATCAAACTGCAAAACCAGACAGTCCAAAAGAATTAAATATGCTCTACATTGAGAAAAAGACAGAATATGTAAGAAAAGAGCAGCACTGAATAATAAAGGCTGAACTGTGGAGTTTTTTTACATCCTTTTGATGTAATATTTAACCATTTAGTGGCAGATTCCTTGAAAAAACGCTTTATCGCACAACTGCAAAAGGGAAGCTGCATGTAAGTTTCCACAGAATGATGTCAATACGGTTTTGACTTATTGATAAATATCTTTATTCTCAGTATCTTCCGCTTCGATATCCATTTTGCTTCATGCACTAATTCTTTGCATTTTAATACAGTTCTTTACTCCACATATATGAAGCAGACTGTGATAAATGATTAGAATCATGTGAAATGTACCGTTTACTGTCTGTCCTCGCCTACAGTAATTACACAGATGTTAATAATGACACAAGTGGCTTTGGGTTGACTGAAAATACGCCTTTTAACATTTTCCCCCAAAAGCCTTGTTCTTGCGTAATAACGATAAACGGAGGCGAAAGACAAACCAGGGGCTCCAGACTGCTTTTAATTACAATGTGCCCGGAGGGATGGGGTGATGCTGATGGTGGAGAATGGCCAGATGACGCATCCTCGGTCAGTAGGGTGGATAAAATTACATAAACACTGCAATGAGGTCAGTGTGATTATTTAGATGACGGGAGCTGGCAGTGTGCATCTGAATATGCGTCTGAATTCTTCAAAAAAAACACACACAAAAAAAAAAAAGAAAAAACACAAAAATCGGTGTAACATTGTAAGAGGGAGGCTGCAGTGCGCGTACGTACCTCGTTCGATGTCCCCGCTGATGCGTCCTGTCTGTCTGTGCTGCTGTGCGGTCCGTCCGATGATGATGAGCACCGAGTGTTTGTGGAGGCTGAAGTCGAGGTTGGCGGTCTGAGCGCGCCTCGGCCCCTCCTGGACCTCCCTCCTCTCCTCCAGCACCCGGCTGGACGCCATGTTGGGAACTTGCATTTGACGTGATGTCATTAGATAAAGAAAAAAAAAAAAAAAAAAAAGGAAAGGAAAGCCCTGACAGCGCCTTTTATCCCAGAGATGCAGCTGATGATGTGCTGGAATGTAGCGGTGCATTAGTAAATGTGTAAGAAGAGGATGAATTATTGATGACACGAGGTTGAAAAAAAAAAAAACAGTGTCTGGTTTTTCTGTTTTGCTGGTGTGTTTCAGAAGTGTTTTTGCTGGTTTGATCTAAAGAAAATAACCAGCAAATGATCTCTTGGGGAAATTGTACCTTTTTAATCTTTATGTTTGGATGTAAATACGTTTTTCGCAGAAATGATTGGATTTTGTTTCAATATTTACTGGGTGTTTACCAATATAACCGCAGAAGGTTGATAGAAATTGTTGCAAAAAAGGCAAAAACTGGATGCATTGATTATACTCACTGCTTTTAAATGCTCTCTTGTGAACATTTTACTCATACTGTAATGCTTTTCTCAAATTTAATGAGTTGTGATGCTGTTTTCTCACCTTTCCTGTTTTTTTTTCTCTCTCTCTTTTTGAGTTTCTATTAATAATAATAATAATAATAATAATAATAATAATAATAATAATAATAGATAAGAGGACATTATTCTTAAAGTCTTGGTAAAATAAAAGTTAATAATAGAAATAATTGCCAATTAAAATGTAATAAACACACGGGATTGTATTATATTTATTGTTTTGTTCTTATTACAAATGTTTCTTGGAACCAGCAGTGCACTGTTTCCATTACAGACAGAAAACAGATAACACAAGCATAAGAAAATCAACAGTTCTTGAACCAAACATGCATTCAGTTATTTCACAATATGCCACAAAATCGTAAACCTATGTAGCACTGAATGGCACAGAGCCAGAGTCACACATAAAATACATATTCAGACTCTTCTACTACATTCCGGTCCAAGGTCATAAAGAAAAACACCTTCTATTAGTCACATGTTAAAGTCTTTTTTTTTTTTTTTTTTTATCACAAAGAGAATGACAATAGTAGCAGCCCTCTATGATATCTATCTCCCATTAAGAAAAGAAGCCAAACCCCTGAACTCTCCCATTTATCAACATTTCCCTTCACAAACATTTGAGAACGTAGAAATTACAGGAAGTCCCCCTGGGGCAGCTGCACAGTGTGCCGATCCGTGCGCCTTTACGCACAGCACATGGTTCCCCTGCATCACACTGAAAGGGGGAAAACACAAATAAATACACACT
The DNA here is from genome assembly GCF_902148855.1 of Sphaeramia orbicularis. Lineage (NCBI taxonomy): Eukaryota > Metazoa > Chordata > Actinopteri > Kurtiformes > Apogonidae > Sphaeramia > Sphaeramia orbicularis. The sequence continues at coordinate 56,171,428 of NC_043978.1, read as the reverse complement.
CTTCTACTTTTTAGTCGTACATTTACTTCAAACACATGTTTTACAGATTAAAGTGAGTTTATTATTATCATTTATTTAAGACTTAAACTTTATCTGATTTTCTGGAAGACAAACATCCACCTTTTTAACTACAATTTCTGCTAATACAAGGGAAAGGGAATACTAATAGTACTGACATTAATACACTCATGTATCCTTTTAAATTACTTTTACTCACTGAAGGCAACCAGCCAAGCTTTTTCTCAGAAGGCATTTCTTTGCTGCGTAGCTTCTCAAGAACCTCTTGTAACGCATCGATCTGTTGTTAAAAATGGAAAGAAAACAGAAAAAAATAAGGGGGGAGACAATGAAAAAAATGAAAACAAATGAAAAAATAAAACGTGAAAAATTGAGAACATTGGAAAAAATTGGGATGAATCAGAAATGAAATACGTGAAATGGTACCATATCAGTACGAATTTCATATAATAGCTTTATATGGCGTATATGAAGTCCAGAATATGCCTTTTTTTTGGGGGGGGGGGCTGCTTTTTGGTTTGGGTTGTGTAAAAGTGGCACTGTTCTTTGCCAGCGAATAAATCTACCTTGCTAAGCTGATCTGAACATATTTTGCACCAATTATTGGCTACATTTAATCCAATTTCTGTGGAGAAAAGTTAATGATACAAAACTAAGGAAAATTTATTTATGAAATGAATGAATTCTACTCATTTATAAAGAACTAAGATCAGTCATTTTAAATTTCAACCTGATTTTGTCACCTTTTTTTGTAATAACATTGGTAGTTTAATAAGGTTTACAAAGATTTCTACATGCATTGCAGTCATTTATCATGAGCATCTACATAAAATCACTTATGTAATTCTTGTGAACAATGAGTAGAAATAAACTGTAATAACAAATGTCACTTAATATTACCAATAGAGATTAAAATGTGATGAGATTATTTAAGTAAATTTAATGAAATGGTACATTTCTATGAGCTAAATATAATTAAATTTTTTGTGAAATATTTAGTAAATTTAACTAAATTCTGGACAAAATCAGAACAAGTTTAAGTCTACATTGCTCATAATTTTTAATTTGGTTAAATAAAAGTTGAATATTTATTAACTTTTTAAATCATATTAACACATTTAATTAATAGTCTATAAAATAATCCCCGCAATAATGTTATGTTACTTGAAGATTAAATCAAATTGTCCAATCTTTTTCTCAGTATACTTGAAAAATTCCATCCCTTGTAAAAGTCTCACCAGGTCTTTCTCCTCCTGGGCTTTCAGTGGGAAGTCTAAGGAGCGTGTCTCCAGTGAGGACTCATCCGCACGGACGAGCCACAGGTAGGCACAGCAGCAGGCGGCTGCGAGGAGGAAAGTCCGGCCACTGACCATGGTGATGGAGCTGAACCAGAAGCAGGGATGAGTCAAAGTGTGAGCAGATCCTCCTGGAAGTGGTTAAAGGGTCTGGATCTGGGGGAGCCCTCTTTATAGCTGCTCACTGCTGCTGTTGACATCAGCCAGCTCCTGAAATATTCATGGAAACTTTGGCATGGGTGACACTGTTCAGCACCTTTGTGTCTCTGCGTGACCACAGGAAAGGACCTGAGGTGGGACATGGCTAAAGGTGAGCTACACAGAGGGTACATTTCATAAATTATATTTGACAAATCTAAGGGCAACTATGAATGTTAATAAAGGGATTTGATATTTTCTGCAAACTTATCCAAACTTCTGCTATATAGGCTAAGGTAGGACTGACATTGTTTTTAAGGGTTGGTGTCGATTATTAACAATCAGTGTGAGCCATAGCCAACCTATTGGAACTGATATGCAGTGCAATTGCAGTAAAACTGAAAACTTTGGTGTGAAATTCTGGTATAATACAAACCAACACAATACCATACTGTCAAATCATAACCCATAAAGACCCAGTGCTACTTTTGTGGCCATTCCTAAATGAATTCTTCTCTCTGTTGAACCTTTCTTAAGTGATTTATCATCATTTATTGTAATATTATCTTCTGTATTTTGTTGGGGGGGTTTTCAGTAAAAATCAGGTATTTTCCTATATTTAATTTACTGATCATGAAAATGTTTATTAAAGCTCAGATTAAAATCGAGGGTTATTATACCAGAAGCAGACAAAAGTGAAGAAAAAGTGACTTTTTCTGTCAAATCTATCATGAACAGAACATAAAATAAGCATCTCTTGACTGACATCTCTCTACTGTCATTGATCCAACTCCATGGATTTGACTGGTGAATCCATGTTGTAGAAGATGACTGTGTTTCCATGGTAACTACAAAGCCCCCGAAGGTCCAAATGGGTCATATCTGATGATCATGAAAAGATGACAAACTGTATTTTACACCGATTATTTACATGTATTTATAGGATTAGTGGATCAACAGGTATTAAACAGTTAATATGACTAGATAGTTTTGATCGTCAGTGGATGTTTGGGTTTTCATGGGTTAATTCAGTTACAGTTTAACAATGTTTATTCACAGAATTCATACTCAACTGGAGAACCTATGTGTTTCTACATTAGCAGCATGTTTCTAAGATTGAACTTTTCAGATTTGAGATTTTTTAGACAAAAACTTAAAAAAAAAAAAAAAAGAGCATCTGTTCCTGTTGTGACTTATAAACTCTTCACTGAGCATTTGAACATGTCCTTGAGTAGTTTTTATGTTGTTTTTATGGCTTTCACCATTTGGGATCATGTAGCAAGTTGCTGTTTTGATATGCTTCAGAAATATATTGTGACTTTCCTAATTGATGTTTGGGTAATGTTACATTCTTACCATATACGACTGAGCAGATTGATGGGTGTTAAACTGTTAAATGAGGAAAGACAGTATACTCTTCTCCTGTGAAACATATTCTTACAAAGGTAAGGTAAGGTAAACACAAACCCTTATCTTTGTGTTTTGATCTATTCTAGCCATCTCCTCATGTCATCTCTGTTCAATAAAGCTAAAATCAGACTTCAGGTTAACCTGCATTGACACCAATCTGTAATCAGGATCCAATTTCCTTGTGTAGAAATAACCTTAGCACCCCCCCACCCCCACCCCAAGGCATTGTGTGTGTGTGTGTGTGTGTGTGTGTGTGTGTTATTGACTGAATCACATTTGTGTTTGTGTGTGTGTGTGTGTGTGTGTGTGTGTGTGTGTGTGTGTGTGTGTGTGTGTGTGAGGGACTGAATCACATTACCCCTGAGAGGCCATTTCCCTATCTTCTCCAAGTCTCCTGTGAAATGTAAATAAACACAATGAGGGTAATGTAAAAATCAACATGCTGAAATTTACCTGACACCAATGTATTGGATGTAATAAGAACCCAATCTTATGATAATAGCTAAATGATTGTTGCTTTGGGTGACCACTGCTTTTGCTTGTGGTTGAGGTTTTTCACTAATTTTTCATATTTCTATCATCTAGCAGATAAAGCACCCAACCCTTATTAATTTACAATTAAGACAACAAAAACAACCCCCCAAGTGGATTGTCCTTAAACTTGTCTATGGCCAATGCTCATGATTGTAATAGTGCACAAAGGAAAGGGATGTGCATAGTTCTGTCCTTTATTTCATTATGTTACACTTTTTTCCTTCATTGTAGTTACTATCTATGAGATATACTTCTCATTTTTATACATCCCATCATCAGATCTTTTTTCATTATAAAAATTCTCCTCTTCCCCAAAAAATCACAAAACATCCACTTTTGGAAATTGAAAAATCTGTTTTTTGTGTTTTGTTTTTAAAGATCCCTTTTCTGTTTGTTTGTTTGTTTGTTTTCAGGTTGTTATTGTAGTTACTAACTCCTTCCACAGGGGGCAGCAGCAGGTAAATCGCCAGTACTTTGAAACCCGGAAGTTAAAGACACTGGACCGGAAACTTAGCTGTGTGTTAGCTTTACGGTGTAACATACCCTTCAGTCTGAGCATTAAGTTTTTCTATCTTACGTTGGATTTCTGTAAAATAAATAATGTCCGAAAGAAAAGTATTGAATGTAAGTACATGGGTGACAACGTTGCATGTGCTTTTTTGAAACAGACTGACGCCTTTGAAGCTAACAAAACATCACGTCCAAAAAATAGTTCCTTGGGGAATAATAATGTGATGACTTTAGACAGTCACCATGAATGTTTTCTGTTTTCCTTAAACCTGCTGAAGTTGTTCGTCAAAAGATACTGCCTTTCCATTTTCCTCTCTCTCACCACAAGTGTGTTCCCTTTACAGAAATACTATCCGCCGGATTTTGATCCATCTAAAATCCCAAAGCTTAAACTCCCCAAAGATCGACAGTATGTGGTCAGATTAATGGCTCCGTTCAATATGAGGTATGTTTATCCGATCTGCGTCTCATTTTGTGTTGCAGTACTGTTCTTTATCGCGTTTTATTTAAACAACTGCGTAATTGTTGCAGAGTTGTGATAACAACAACAACAACAACAAAACAACACTGGCGTTAAGATACAGTACACATGTGAAATGAACATACTTAAATGGCTTAGACAAACTAAAATATTATTGACATGTAACAAACAATAAGAAACGTGTTGGACATGTATTGAAACAAACTTGTCTCAATACGTCCCAAGTTTAGTACAATGAATCTCGTATTCTTTGCTGAGAAGGGTCAAGACATGTTAAGTGAGTTTTGTTATTTAAGTTATTTACATATTTTGTGTATATTGCTGTTGCATCTTGCTGCAGAGACTGATAAATGAATGTTTTTTCACTATGACCTTGCTTAAACAAGAAACTTTATGGTGGCCCAATACTTTATGTTATACTTTCATGTATTGTGACAAAACTTAAGTAACAGGTAACAAAAACTTGTAAATGCTGTTCCTTTATTCAGACCTTAATTAGAGTGAGGACAAGCTCTAAGTAATAACGTTCTCTTGCAGTGGTTTCTTCTAAAACAAACTATCAAACAGTTTTATAAATACTACTGAATATCCCCCTAACATACCTCACAAGTACTTACATATTTTTACGAATAAGTATCTGTGGTTGTTTACAGATGTAAAACTTGTGGCGAGTACATCTATAAGGGGAAGAAGTTCAATGCTCGCAAAGAGACAGTTCAGAATGAACTGTACATGGGGCTTCCCATCTTCCGTTTCTACATCAAATGTACCCGGTGTCTTGCTGAGATCACATTTAAGGTGAGAATTAATTCTCTATCACAGTGATAATGTTAAGATGGATGTATGTTATCTGTTGAAGGAGTCATCTTAAGTGACAAGTATAATGCATAGAGGATTTCTGACACCCATGTCTGATGTCCTGACCTTAGACAGATCCAGAGAACACAGACTATGCCATGGAGCATGGTGCCACCAGAAACTTCCAGGCAGAGAAACTTATCGAGGAGGAGGAGAAGAGAATCCAGCAGGAGAGGGAAGAAGAAGAACTGAATAACCCTATGAAGGTCAGTGTGTAAACATGTGTAATTGTGGAGTATCCAGGTAACAGAAAGGAGGAGCTGATGGCTTATGAATCTACTGTTCTATAAGGTGTTGGAGAACAGAACGCGAGACTCCAAAATGGAGATGGAGGTTCTGGAGAACCTCCAGGAGCTGAAGGAACTGAACCAAAGGCAAGCACTGGTGGACTTTGAAGGAATGATTGGCCAGTATAGAGAAATGGAGAGGAGAGAGAGGGAGAGACAGAAAGAAGAGGATGAGCGTGAGACAAAGTAAGTCATTGCGTTACATACAGATGTTTCACCTTACGTTATTTGTGGAATAGTAATTTGGATTAATTCTGGGCAATGTAAAAGTATCTTAAAATGTAATACTACTGATGACCATTAGATGCTGCTCTAAAACCCCTGGTTTCCATATACATTGGTTGAACTCTTAAAAATATCAACTCTGTTTTTTTCATGAGTCATTCTGGTTACATTGGTTTTATTTGGACCCTCTAATAAATGATATGGCCCATCTTACATTTTTTCTTCCATTATTTAGATCTGCCTTGTCGCACCACTATGCCGCCACTACCCTAATGATCGAATTAACATGGGTGCATTTGTAACAGCACAATTGTGTATCACCCCCTTCCACTGACCCACGATTCTCTGAAACTTAATTTCTGCCTATTTGCCTGAATAAGTGATGGTTTTCATGTTCATTCTTTTAGCTGTTCTTAAAACTGTGACTACAAGAAATTGTCTAAATTAAACCTAAATGTCTGGGGGGTTTTTTCTTACAGAGAGATGCTGGATCGTGCCCTTGTGAAAAGACTCAGAGATTCCGACTCTGATTCAGAGGAAGAGAGCTGCAGCAGCACACAGTCCAAGACATCAAGCACAGACAAACCGACCGACATCCTCACTACTGACAAGTCCACAGCAGCACCAGTAAGCATGACCACTCATGTTAAAAGGACTAGTATCTAGTTAGGTTAGATGTAATTTAACTTAAATACATTATTATGCAGAATGTTATCAGCCTGTCACACTACTGTTAACCAACTACATCAAACCACTGGCGAAGTTAGGAAATAACAAACTCAGCTTTGTAAAGTGATGTGTGAATGTACAATGTTATACTGTCTCCAAGGGGCCAAAAAATATGAGCAAGAGTTTTTACAATAACAATATGGAAAAGTTATCTTAAAGAGTGAGTAGCTCAGTGTGCTTCTCATTTCCTATAGCACTTTTTTAAAATAGTGTTTTGCAGGTGATATGTCACAGCATGTTTTGCAGACGGAGGGCAGGGAGTGATTCTCTCAAACACTGCCAAAATTCCTCTGGTTTGAGAGTTGTTTAGTGTCAATCCATTTCAGAAACTACAGGGAGCTTTTATCAACTAACAATATTTTCTGTTAATGTGGCGGGAAATACAAGAAATTGAACACCAGAAAAACAGCTTGGGAACCTTTGTTTCAATTGTATTTTGTACATTTTAAATGTGTGTGCTCAATCGTAGATTTAAAGTAAAACACCACCACTAACATTTAAATCAGTTTTGCTTAAAGACACAAATACAGTGGAAACAGTTTTTATTGCTCAGTCATACTGATCACTGTTAGTAGATGATTATTGGAACCAAACTATTAAATATGTCATTGGGCTCTGACATTATCTGTTTTACTAGTGATAATTAGACTCATTTACATTAACTGCTTTATTGTATCTCATTCCATAGTTCTGTTATTGGAGTGCAATGGTACAGGTAGCCCCCAGGACGGTCCATACCACAGTTTTTAGGCCATGGTTTCAGTTTGGTTTCGGTACGTGTTTCGTGTGTAAACAGAACTTTTTTTTCCTCCCATAATTATATTTTTATTTTGCTGATCAGCAAAAACTGAATTTTACTGTAGGCACAAATTATATCACTATATACTGAACAATATGACACTTTCTTATTCCTGGACTTCTTGTATACAGTCGTATAAAAAAAGGACGTGCACACGTAGGGCCCAAATGATGCTTGAGCCCCTGCCCTTTTTGCCTCATTGATAAAAGTTCCTGTTTTGTTTTATTTAAATAAATAAATTCCTGTTCTGCATAGGGATGTAAAAGAAAACAGTGGTAGAAAAACACCACGGTTATCTACCATATGCATTTCCTTGTAATAGCATGTCATGGTATTGAATGTGTGTTGAGTCTAAAGCCACTTCTCAGTCCGCTGTCTTTTCACTGAGGGGCGGAGCTTGCCCACGCTGTGCGTTCACATGCATGTGAAGAGAGAGACAGACAGACAGAGAGGGCGAGAGGGCTTTCACCTGCCTGGACAAGCACACACACTCAGTGGCCTGCAAAGCAGTATATAAAGCGCAAACGCAAAATCAATTGCTGAACCGAAAACCCACGGTCCATAAGGGCGGATTGTCCCATGCAGGGTGGACTGAACGGTTTGGTATTTTCCTGAGTTCCGTTGCATCCCTAGTGGTTATACACGTTGTAAGAAGAAATTCACAATATCGCCAACTTGGAATTAAAAGTCCACTCATATTTAAGGCCCAGCTTAGCAGACTCACAGTGGTCTCAATGTTTTTAAATTGCTAAAAAAAAAGGGTGTATAAACTGTAGAACTGTCCTCTCTCTTCTTACATCAGCATCAGTTTACTAGATGAAAGCAGACATGACTGATTCTATCCCAGGGTTTTTGGTTCTAATACAGTAAACAGTTCTGTCTCTTACCCACACTGATCTACATCTCCACTGACGTTTCACTATTAATTCCATCGTTCACAGTTGAATCTGTATTACTAAATGAAGAACTGTAACACTAATGTTGAAGCACCACAGTGTTTATTGTTTCCTTTAGTACTAGTAGTACTACTACTAGTAGTATTGGTAGTACTAGTACTAGTAGTTGTAGTCGTAGCCTCTATAGCTGTGTTGGCAGTAAAAATTTTCACTTTGCTAAATAGCTCCTCTTCATAAGATAAGTTATCATGTCTGGTGTATTCTGGGATTTTATGTTAGAACTTTTCTCTGTAATATCGTCTAAACAAGCACAGTCGATACTTTCCTGTATCTCGTTCCTTCTGCTGTTGACTTCCTGTGCTCCGTCTTGAGTTTTGTCACCAGAATCACATGGTTGTAAACAAGCTAGTGGTAACTGATAATTCTAGTTCTTACAAATGTATTATATATTTGTATTATATTATCACAAGGCTTTATTGTGAACAAGAATGTTACAAACTTGCAAATCTGGTGTAACTGTAGTGTATTTACATTGATTCAAGAAGGACAAAGGAAACAATGAACTATATTTCAAGGTGAATGGGCTGAAGGTATTTAGTTTTTTTTTAATGTTTTGTTTGTTTGTTTTTTTACAGGGAGCCACAGCTGGAGGAGTGAAGAGAGCCAAAACAGAGAGCTGGGAGAGGAGTGTGGGAACACTGAGTGGTCGGGGAGCACTAGGATCTCTGGTTGTACGAAAGAAACCAGCAGCAACAGCAGCTTCAAGCAAACCCAGTGAAGGTGCAGAGCCCGTTACTCCCACCTCACACACAGGTAACACATCAGTACATCTTATGCCGTATTTCCCCTACGTGGTACCGGTTCCACTCGACTTGAGTACCAGATACTATTCCTGGAGACCATTTCCATCACAGGATACTACCGACTTTAGAGTACCTGGTCATCATAGCAGCACTGTGCGTAACTTCCATGACATGTGCTCAGAGAGTTGCTGATAAACTCACTCGTTGCGTGTTGCCCCTTCAAGCTCACGCTGAATCTTTTCATCGGCCACCAAGGACAGAAATGTCTGAACCTCCTCGACCGACCATGGTGTCGTTTTGCGGGTTGTCATCATGGATTAGCCTACCAGTATATTTACTGTCGACTTCCAAATCTGTTTTTTTTTTTAAATGGCGGGTCACACATTGATGATGCAATGACACAGAGACAACTCTCTGACCAATCAGTGGTCTGCAGTGTTCACACGTGACATTTTAGTGTCTCTTCACCCATTTTGGAACCTTGGCCAAGCAAGTACCAAACAAATAGCGCCGGGTACCATATTCCAGGTTCTTTTACGCAAAAAGGCAGAGTCAAGCCGGTTCTACGTAGTGGAAACGTGGCATTAGAGTTTAGGATGTTTTAAGGACTGATAATGTAGAGATCTTCCCCAGATATTGTGTTCTTAAACATGTTTTTCTTTTAAACATATTCTTCTTGTTATTCCCTTCAGCAAATATGTCATATTTAATGTGTGTGTATAAATATCCTGTATCTTATTTTGCAGATTCAAAGGGATCAGGGTCTGATTCAGGCGCTTCAAGGCCCATTATTACACAAAATGGGTCATCATCTCTCAGCCTGTTGGGGGCGTATTCAGACAGTGACAGTAATCAAAGTGAATGAGGAGTATGTGATGTATGTATCTTTCACTTATGCTGTACAGAAACCTAAACTAATTTTGTAGGTAAACAGGAAACCCACAAAGAACAAATACTGTGTTGTGAGAACTCATTGTATCTTGTATACTCAGATTCAGTGAACTGACATCCTTCTGTAAACTGGAGTATTTTCCCTGTAACAAGAGTTTATTTTTGTCTTCATTAAAGTCTGTTTTACTTCATCTTCAACAATGTGTTGGTACCTTACCTTTTATCTGAAATGTGTCAATATCTCCAACGTTAATAAGAACAGTTGTAGTTGTTCCGTGCAACCCCCTTTGCACCAACAAATATATTAACACGGAACCAACAGATACTATTTTACTCCATATTTTTGAGCTGGGAGGTTGATTTGGTTGATGTTTATGGTGTTTGTAGTTGTCATTTTTTGTCACCAACCAATTTTCAGCTTGATTGAGAAGAAACAGACTAATGCCAAAACGTAATACTTTCTCATCTGATTTACCATCCATCCATGGTTTACATAAACAGCATGAAATCAAATAATGCAATTTAAAATATGAGATATTAAGTGAAAACGTCAAAATTAATACTAAAAATAGACCATCAAATACCAGCTTATTACAGTTGCAGTGTGTCGTTCAATGTTAAGTTTAGTCAAAGAAATGCATTTATTATGTCTAAATATAGTATGTTGTTCCTGGGTTTAGTTATAGTTATCGCTGCAAATCTGAAGCTTTTATGTCGACTCAGTAAAAAAAGAAAAAAAATTCTGTCATTCCCCTTTAATCCGCCGAGCCGAGTGTTGTGTCGGAGACGGTCTGGTCCGCGTCTGGTCCGATGGCCCACCAACACTAGCCCACTGACCTGCTTGGCTCAGGCAGGACATTTGTCACAGGCGACAATGTATTTTTAGGTCGGATAGCGTTCAAACGAAACGCTGGATGGTAACCAGAAGGACATAACTGGAACGGGAAGCCGTCAATGCAAAGAAAGAGGGTGAGTGCGGAGAAGTAGCTAACGTTAGCCTTAAACTAACTGTTAGCTTCGAGTATCCAGCTAACTTAGCTTTGTCAGTCACACACTCAAATGAGCTAGCTTATCGCTTTATCTAGGAGCTGTTTTTATAAATAATAAGCAACAAAGCAGAACAATTACTCAGCCTTTTAACGTGGTGGTGATAGTATAAAAAGTTACCGCTGCCTGCATTATACGGGCATGAATTAGTGATGGGCTGAATATTATTAGTTAGCCTATTGCTAACTGTTTACTGGCAGTGGTTCCCATCTGGCTAGCGTTTCTAAACCCACACTTTCCCATGGGTGACAGGAAAGATCTATTCACTGGACCTGTTGATTATATTACTAAATGTCTGCAATGTCCGTCTTCATGGAGTTGAAGTACTAAATCTAATTTCATGCCGTCTACTTGGACCTCAGTACTTTATTTATCACTAACCAGCTCAAAGTTGCGGTGTACGGTTTCTATTGTGTCCATTTAAGTAACGGTACCAGCCACTGTTAGACCTGCTGGGACTTTCACTGAAACTTTTATGTACAGACATTTGAGAGCTTGGCCTCAAAACGATACTATTAATTCCATAAGTACAAATTATTACATGTGTTTTGTTTAGTAAGTAGTAAGTTAGAACTTTTACTTTCATTAAATATATTTAATATTGGTTAGACCTTGAATGGCTGCAACACCTTTAAAGCTCATTGAGCACAAAAAAACCTAACATGGAAGAAGTTTGTTATAAACAGGACTGAAATGAAAATGACTATAAAAAATACAAAGTCTTGTTTAATTTGTATCTGACACAAAGTGATAGAACAGCTCTGATCCTTGATTTGAGTAAATGTACTATGGTAACTCTCAGAATACTCCAGCAGAAGTAAAAGTCCAAGTCCTGCATTTACAAATGTAAATAACTTTATGTTAATGTCATCAGCCTAATGCAATTGGTGCAAGTAGTAAATAAGTGTAGTCATTGTGCACTAATCACAGATGTTGGAGATCAGCACATTTGGAGAAGTGTGACTTTTTGCTTAAGTGAAAGTGGAGAAAAATTGTAATCTGAACAATAACCTTTCAGACAAATGTGGTGGAGTAAAGAGTAAAAGATTTGCCTTTGAAGTGCAGTGGAGTAGAAGTATAAAATCTAGTGCTAGGTTTTATAAGTACTAAGTATTTGGTTGTATTTCTTCACTATCAACTCATCAAGCATCTTTGTGTTGGAAGATAAATGATCTGCTGTCATTTACCTCTTATTTCCCAGATCCATGGCAAAGTGGCTGAAGGACTACCTAAACTTTGGCAGCAGGCGTGATCCTCCACAGCCACCCAGGCCCGATTACACTGAGAGTGAAATTTTGAGAGCATATAGGGCTCAGAAGGAGCTGGACTTTGAGGATCCATACCAGAACTCTGATAAGGAGCATCAGAATGGTGGTTTCAGCCCCTGTAGTGCAACAGTGAGCCTTCCCTCATTCCCTGCTTTCGGTTCAGTGCTGCCTAATGGCGTGGAGGTGTGACATCCTTCTACATTCATGCATGACACCCTTTGGGCACACACATGTTGTGACCGATAACTGCTTTGATCATTGAATCACTAGTGAAAGTGTCATGTTTATGTGTGCTACATTTCAGGTAAAGGTGGTATCTCCTAAACACAGACTAATCAAAGTGGACTCTCAGGAGTTTGGTCGTTGTAAAATCCCCTTGAGTCCTGTGACTGTTCAAGAAGAACCTGTAAGCATCTTTCCCCACTCACTTTTTCACAGTTTTATGTACATGGAGTGAAATATTTTAAGCTCTGCAACATAGTTCATCATGTTGCCCCATATATTCTGTGTTTCTTTTCCATCTCAAGGTGGTTCCTTCTGCACCAGCAGCATCAGACACTGAGACAGACTACTCTGACCCATTTGATGCCAGGCCAGACCCCAGAGCTAGACCAAACTGGGAGCCCAAGCCTGCACCACCAGAGTGCTGCAGCTACATGGAGCCATTTGAGGCCCAACGGATCATTTCAGGTTTATAATAACTATTATTGTATTATTATATATCATTATTATTATTATTATTATTATTAGTCAGTTGTTGGGTAAATTCCCCTCTAGTCTTCAATAGTATCAGAACTGTGCACTGGATATGTGTGTGTCCATCAAAGAGGCAGATGTGATAAAGTTGCGGAAAAAATTATTATACCATCAAAAGTCATCAAAAACAATGGTTATGCAATCAAGTACTTACTCCTGTGTGTATCATGTGGCTAAAACAGGCAGAAAAGACAACACGGAATGTCTAAAAGCACTGTTTTTGGCAGTACAATGCCATAGCTATTGATGGAAGAACTGAAGTGATTTTGGTTATTATCAAGAAAAACATGGAAAATGGATAGATATCAGCTCTGAAATTAAACTCTTATGAGCTATTTTTGTTATCATTATATTTGTCCAAACAAATGTACCTTTAGTTGTACCAGGCATTAAAATGAACAAGAAATTGAAGAAAACAAGGGTGGTCTAATAATTTTTTCTGCAACTTTATGTATTTCGATGCATTGCAAGTGATGATATATATTAAAGATGCATATAAACCAACCGCCAATGTGATACAAGACCACCTCCTAATGCAGAAAGAAAATGATTCCCTTCAGCAGATAGTTAATTTTTTGGTTCTAAAGAGGACAGTAAATTATAAATTGACTAAAAAATTTTAACTTATTCTTTTAACCATTGGAGCCTTTTCCTGATTTTTCCTCGAATAAGTCTCAGACAAAGATCAGCTCACTCCAGACCTGGAGCTCACCTTAAACCTCTTACAACCACTAACACCTTTTTTTACACAGCTAAGACTTGGTTCGCAGCCTAAAGGTTTTTTTTTTTAACACACGAGACATGGCTGAGAGGCTTTGTGAGAAATATTCACTAACAACAGCAGGGATGAGAGACTCTTTGGAGAAACAGTTTAGAGAGGGCGAATCAATCTGCTGGTAAATATTCAATAGCTGCTCACAAATTATTGATTGCGTTTATAAATAACAAAGGCTTAGGGCTTCTACTGATGCTTTTATGTAAAGCTGTTTTATGAATGATGCAAAAATGCTGGAGACATTGCATCTCAGTTTCATTCCAACTTGTATCTGATGCATGTGTTTACATTTGGACACTCGCATCTTTAACTTTTGTGGTGATTCATCAAATGTGAGTACATCAGAGTGTCAATTCCTCCTATCTTTCGTACATACTGCGCACACTGATCATATGCCTCACTGTAGGGATGAACCATATTTCCTATAATATCACTATGTTGTAGTGTACTTTGCACTTTAACCATATTCATCAAGATGCACATTTGTAATCTTGAACACTACAATATTCTTATCACAGAATCATTCTATTGATAATTACTTGCATGTACTTTGCAATTTCAGCTGGTGTTTTCAGATTGTTTCTGTCAGCCTTCATATGTGGTGACAGTGGGGTGTTATGAAGAGCAGGTGGAGAGACACAGCTGTGGCACTGTTCTCCTCTTCAAAACAACTCTCTGATCTGAGCCTTGGATCTTCTCAGAGAGGTTTTAGTCTGCTTTATCCAGCCTGTCATTACCAAGCTTTACGTGGTTCTGATGTAAATGGGTCACAAAAGCATGAATCACAAAAGCAGAGTAGAGAATAATATGACCACCTTGCACTAATGTGGTTGTTCAATGCAGGATCCATCAAGTTTACTTCAGTATTGATTAGAATGGTGACTTAAGACTGGGTGGATATGAGTCCAGGCTGCTCACTGGTCAAATGAACACATCTGACTCTGGTCTTCAGTGTGAAAGGGGCTCATTCCCAGGTTAAATCACTGCAGTACTCATAGGTATTTTTCAGCTCCAAATCCAATTGACAGTGATGGAAATGAAACATCCAGCTGCACCTGCCACTTTTCATCCATTTCTAGCACGATTCAATAACATGTAATTCTAGGCATTGGTGTTTGAATAGCCCAGCTGGAACATTACTTATTGTTTTTATGGCCTTGCAGTAATGATTTTCTTCTTTGTATTGTGCAAATTTGGTGTCTTAACTTCTTCTAATTCAGGAGAAATTACTAGTCCATGTCTTCCAGCATGTTTATCACATCAGCCCAGGGTTATAGCTAAAAGAAAAACTAAAGTTAAAGAAAAACTAAAGACAGTTAAAGAAAGACTAAAATAAAGCTACCAGTAAGAAGTAATTTTGTGAACAGGAAAAAATGTGAAATAAAAACAAAAATTAACAATGCCACACAGACTACGATGCATAGAATACACTCAGTGAACCCCTTTAGTTCATGGTGTACAAGAAAAAACTGTCTTTGCATATAACGGGCCTTTTTGTAAATTGTGTTTGATGTGAATCTTTTCATTCTAGTTTTTTAAGATGCATAGAATTCTATTGAATCAATGCTTTTGTTGTATTACCTTAAAGACAAACTAAGACTACAACTACAGAAAAAACTTAAGTAAAACTACATCAGTTCCACGTAAAAATGACTGTGTTGTACTTACAGAAACTAAGACTTCAAACTAGACCAAAAAAACTAAATGAAAATGAATGAGAATCTGAAACTACATTTTTCTATATATATTTCTTTGTTTCTTGTTTTGTAAATGTATCTAGTGAGTCCATTAACCTGGAAAAAAAAAGGAAAAACTTGGTAACTTATGCTTTTTTTTAATATTAATTTATTTGACTTCTGTGAATACATTTAATAATGTATTGATCCTTATTGCTATTTATGTGTCATTTGTTGACTGCAGAACTACAGCACAGTGCGATGACGAACCGGTCTGGGAGCGGAGGTGGCAGCCAGTTATACGATAACCCATATGAGGAGAAGATTCGCCTCCATCATAGAGCTGCTGTGCCAACACATCAGCCAGTCCAGAGGATGGACGTGGACAGCAGAGAGAGCCGACTGCCTCAGGATGATGAGAGGCCCGCTGATGAATATGACCAGCCGTGGGAGTGGAAGAAAGACAACATTTCAAAAGCTCTTGCAGGTAAATGGATTATTGTGGTTTTGAATTTCTCTTACAAATATGTCATGGACTTGTAATGTTGGGTGTTCAGCTTCCCATCATCCCTCTTTATTCCTTTAGTTCAGTTCGAAGGGGCGGAAAGGGAGCGCTCACGAGCTCAGACAGAACAGACTAGACTCGCCAAAACAGGCACCACTTCTACCACCACGGACTCCGCTACGCTGCGTCTGGTTGGCGATACCCCTCCTCTGTTGGGAGAAAGAGTGGACCCCACTCTGCCACTGGAGAGACAAGTGTAAGTCTATCCCTCTCTCCTTCTCTTTCTCTCTCTTTCCCTCCTTCCACACACGCACTCACATGCATATGCATACACACATACCGAACAGTCCTCTCTGTAGACCTCTCTACTTAAGCAGTAATACTATAAAACTGTACATGTTGATCTGCCTGTCTGTATCTGTTGGTGTTTGTCTACTGTCTGTTTATCTGTTTCTCTGTCCACTCACCCTTTCGCTTGCATCCATCTGTATAGTCGGCCTAATTCTGTCCAATTTTGTCTAATTTGTCCAATCACTTTTTGTTCATGATATTATCTGTTCACTGTTTACCTCACAATGTTAGGGCCACCACAGTATAAGGGATGGGGTGGATGTGGGTCAGTCTGGAGTAATCACTGTTTGTAAATAATTTAAATGTAATGTTGTCATCTGACAGGGGGGATATGACAAACTGCATTTTACCTCAATTATTTACATATATTGATAGGATTAGTAGATGATTGGTCACAGGTGGATATTTGGGTCTTTAAGGGTTAATATACTTTAACATATAGGATGACACGGTGGTGCAGTGGTTAGCACTTGTGCATCACAGCAAGAAGGTCCTGGGTTCGATTCCAACACCAGTCGATGGGGGTGGGACCTTTCTGTGTGGAGTTTGCATGTTCTCCTCGTGTCTGCGTGGGTTCTCTCCGGGTACTCCGGCTTCCTCCCACAATCCAAAGACATGCACTGATAGGTTAATTGGTTAATCTAAATTGCCCATAGGTGTGAATGTGAGAGTGATTGTTTGTCTCTATATGTTCAGCCCTACGATGAACTGGCGAAATGTCCAGGGTGAACCCCGCCTTCACCCGTAAGTAGCTGGGATAGGCTCCAAGCGACCCCAGTGACCCTAGTGAGGATAAAGCGGGTTCAGAAAATGAATGAATGAATACTTTAACACTGACTTACTTTGCTTTTGTTTGTAACAGTGCAAATAAATGTAGCATTTATACAGTACTGCTACATAAAGTGTGGGGTGGGGGGGGTCTGTCCCAGTGTTTTCCATTGTGTCTCATCACAACACCTTTCACATCTAATTTGTACATTAGCCAACTATTTACATCATCTATATCTCTCACTCCCATTATAAACACATACAGGCCGCAGCATTCAGAACTGGTGGGAGGTTTATGCTGCTTTGAAGTACATTTTCTACTCATAAATGGGATCATACTGCTGGCATATTTTGAAGTTTTTACTCTCTACAGAATTGAGCAGCATTGCATCATACAGCTCATGTCTGAACAAATACTTATGATCTTGATTTTTCTCCCATTTCTTTTTATTGCACTGTAGTGAAATATGGCAAGATGTTTTAGTTCTCATTTGAATTGATTTGAATTTTTATTACACATTCTTCTGTACAACTTGACGTCTCACAGAAGGCGATTACAGGCTAATTTCGAACAAAATGTTAAAAGTGGCAAATTTAATAACTTGTGGGATTGCGTATGTGGAAGCTGTTCATGATTTCATTCTGGTACTTGTCTAATTTTGTGTCCCTGTACTGTATTCTGTTTTTATTACAATGACTCTTGTAATATTTGCTGTGAAGAATTTGGGATGGAAATTACAGCAGTTAATATAGGCTGGTGTTATTTTCATTTCCTTCTTATTTCCAGTGTTTTTCATTGAGCTTTTATGACATGAGTAGTTTCTGACAGTCATTGTTAACATTATTGGAACTTGAGTGCAACAAATCGACAATCTCAAAATCCAATGCAAGACGTTTCAAGAGAGGATGAAAAGTTACAAAGCTACAAACCATGACTTGAATGATACAAAGTAGATCTCTGTTGTTGTAATGTTTCCTCTTAATCACCTAAAGATGGTATCATGGAACCCTGAGTCGTGCTGAAGCTGAGACGTTACTGACTCTGTGCAAGGAGAACTCCTACCTGGTGAGGAACAGCCAGACCTGCAGGAATGACTACTCTCTATCCCTCAGGTAATTCACAGCTGTTTAGCCTTTCTCTGCTTCTGTCTTTAAAGTGATAGTAAATACAATACAATACAATAGAAGGACAGATCTTGTCATTGTTACAGGAGCAATGAAAATCTGTTGAGCAGCAAACACTTGAAGTGCAAAAAAGACTATGAAAATATCACACTAAATTTTGAGAAATATTGGCAATATACAAAAACTCCAGAGGTAAAACATTAAATATACAAATAGTAGTGATGTCCTGATATGGATTTTTGTACTTCCGATCCGATTTTTTTCAGGATTCATTTTGCCGATAGCGGTGTGATGCCAACTTTTTACAATGAATTAACAATTATTTAAATTTGGAGTGATTATTTATAGGTTATTATGCTATTATTTTACTTGAGATCACAATTGGGCTGAATGTGAAACATGAACTAAAACAACTATGACACCTTTGACTCTTAATAACTTTAGTATAATTTTTGCACTTTCCAAATTCATACTACAGGCCAAATTAGAACCTTTGGTAGGCCGGTTTTGGCCTATGGGCCATATGTTTGCCATTGCTGTAGCGCATCTATGGACAAGTCCGTCCAGGTGTTATTATATGGGGCTGTGTTCCGTCCCATATGTCAGTGATGCGCGGATCAGTGGGTGACTCGCGGGTTGGGTTGGGCTGTGTCAAAAGAATGTCAGTGTATTTGCAGGGCAGGTTGGGTCGGGTCCAATAATTCCACAAAAGCCCCACGGGTTGAAAAAAACCCAATTCGCATGTCACTGCCATATTTACCTCATAATGAGTACGCACAGAAAGAAGAAAAGAAAGGGAAACATATAGACACTTCACTAATTCCTCTAAGCCTCCTGCTGTTGTGCAGTGCATTTTCCTTTTCCCTACCTTTCAAAACTTTAATTTGAGGGGACATGATGTTTGTTTACCCCCCAGAATGAGGCCCGGATCATTCTTGTGACTAAATCCGATTCGATCTTCTAAAAAATACCATATCAGCAGCCGATATCGATCTTTTGATTGGATGGGGACATCCCTAACAAATAATACTAAAATACTGCTAATTGCTACTAAAATATGCATGAAGCTAACTCTCTACTAAAGATGAGAAATATGTACAACATGTAAGGATATATACAGGTAATAAAGAATATATACAAGGCAAAGTTAAAAACAATGTGCATGGGTTGTGATTATTGCACTGTCCATTAGACTGAGAGTGGTGGTTATTCAGTCACTGGAGGGATGGATACATTTAACCTCTTGTGGGTAAAAACTGTACTTGAGTCTGTATGTTTTTGTGAACACTAAAACATGTTGTTTAAGGTGCAAGCAGAATCACATGACTCAGTTGTAATGAAACACATCACTGCTGTTGACAATGCATATGAAAATCTACACATACTATAGATAAAAATCTCCATTTTGTTGGTAAAAACAGCTCATCTTTCCACTTCCTGTTGTAGTATTGTTGCCATATGGCTCTACATCATAAAATTTGTACAGAAAAACCAGTGTTAACACAGATCAGATTCAATACACCTGTCCATTCAGACTTTGTCAAACCTCATTCCTTTTTTTGTCGGTGGAACTGAAGCTATTACATTGCTCTGTTCAGAACCACTGTTCTGGCACAGACAGGGATTTTTGCCTTGTAAAATTGCTGACGTGATCAGTTAATTTGCATGAAAACACCATAGTGACGCACACAAGCTGCAGAACTGCTGGAAAGGTTAAGATCACCTCAGGGCTTCAGGTCTTTGTGTGAAAAAACTGTATTCCAGCAAAAAATATATCCATGGTAAATATAGCGCACATGTAAATGGATCTTATTTTTCATTGGCCTTTTTTTGGCTGTGAAATCAGTACAAAAGCAAAAACTAACCCTTTCAGAGCTTCACATGGTTCTGCATGAGTGTCTCGTGGGTCTCTGTTATCCGGATGTCCCTGAACTACTCCTGTCTCACATCTACACCTGTACATTCTGACACTGACCATCACACTCTGTCTCTTTGCAGATTTTTAGAATCACAGAAGTGGCTGGAGTTAGACTTAAAACCGGGGTAAAGTTACACTAAAAGCTCAGTAGCCGCATTTTTCCAGCCTCTTAAAGGGGAATTCAACCCCAGTGTGCCGCATTATACTGTGAGTGGTCCAAAATGATCTGAACCAGGTTCTGGCTTGTTCAGGTACAGTTGTCATCTGTACGTGGTGAGACTCACATTTTTACGTTTGTGTCCCAAGGCTGTTTTTAATTGCTCAGTATTTCTGTTCTTTCTTTCGCTGCCTAGTCATTTAATATGTTTTGTTTTGGGTTTTTTTGTTCCATCCCTCACCCACCCACCCCCCTTCCTCTCTACAACTATATTTTTAGACAGTATTTTTAACAATCAGCATGAAAGCATCTGTTGGAGCATGCTGGGAATTTCTCCCCAACTCACTCTGTAATCCTTTCAGTGCAATAGGTGCTGGATTAAAGCAGTTTTTTTAGGATTGTACCAAACTGAAAACCTATCAAATCAAAAAAATTCAGTAGGTACAGTTTAAGGAATGAGTGCAGATGTCTAGTGTTTAATATCATAAAGGAATGTGTAGGTCATTTATTAAAGTTCTGTGTCAGAAACAGCCTATATACAGTGTAGACAAAAATGTTACTTTTTAGTGAGAAATAGGTTTGAAAATTGACATTTCCCAGACTGCTTTATGTATGATTGGTGGATTTGTAATGGTGAGAACTTTCAAATAGTGTGGGTGTGCTGGTCAGTCCTATCCATTCCCAGAACAGTATGTTGTCGTTTTAGGTTTTGTTTTGTTACCTCCGCCAAGGAGGTTATGTTTTTGCCAGGGTTTGTTTGTTTGTCTGTCTGTTAGTGTGCAACATAACTCAAAAAGTTATGGACAGATTTTGATGAAATTTTCAGGGTTTGTTGGAAATGGGATAAGGAAGAAATGATTAAATTTTGGTGGGGATCGGGGGTGGGGGGGCCACTGATCAGCCTTGGCGGAGGTCTGCGCTCTCCGAGTGCTTCTAGTTTTTTTTGTTTTTTATCAGCAACATGACTTGACATGTTTTTGCCAGATGGGTGATTGCATTGTGGAAATGTTAGTCAGGGTTTTAAATACTGTCTGGCTGTGTGACCTAACAATTTGAATCTGTTTTCTCACATCTTATAAAATATAGTTGAGTTACAACCAAACTATAACATGTTTCCTCTGGTTCCTGGAGGCTTAGGCTGTGTGTGATGACTTTGTGTTGTTGTTATGTGGCCAGAAAGTCTGTATTTTTGTATCATTTAGGACTGAAATTATTACAATATTGTAGAGCTGCAACCGATGAATCGACTCGGTGCTTGAAGCCAATGCAAAAATTCACGATTCGATTAATCGACTCGAATTGATTGAAGGGAGATATTCTATTGCAGTTTTCCTGAATTGAAGCTTCTTTGTGCGTCACAATAAGCGTTCATGTGAAACACAACAGTGGAACCAATGTTTAACAGCAGAGAAATGAAGGAAACAAAGCTTTGATTCAGGAGAATTGTGGTTGGATGATTTTTTTGGATCACTTTGAGTTGATTAATCAGTTGCAGCTCTACAATACTGACAAAAGTCAGCTGCAGGGTTTCAATTTATTTCCCAGACTGGCATTATTTATTCTGTCGAAGTTTTATAATGAACCACAAATGTTTTCACAAGAGACTTTAAAGCGTCTGTAAATCTGAGTCACTCCATGTGGACTTACTGTAATTCTTAATCATAAATTACTCAGCATCAGCGAAAAACACATTATACAAACTTTATAAGTTAATATGGACTGAATCTAAGCGCTGTAGTCCAGACAGATGCTAAAGTATTGCTGTAAAGTGACTGAAATAGACTCACTAGCCTAGTGAACTGTGCTAGTGACATAAATGCTACACAGTCACAGTGTCCCTCACAGTAGGTCAGTGGAAGGAGGAGGTCATTGAGGTTTACTGCATGGAAAATGAAAATGTAGCAGCAGATTACCAGTGATTCAGTGAGAAATCACACATGTTCATGGTCCTGAAATGTTTCATGTCCTCCTGAGACTCAAGAAAGTAAAAGTTTTTATTTATTTATTTAGGCTTTTTTGTTGTTGTTGTTTTTACATTAATTACTTGCCTTGATTGGAAACAGCATGGTGCAACAGTTTTTCAGATACATTTTAAAATTATTTTAAAATTATTTTTTTTATGGAGTGTCCTGTGCAGTGGACAGTGTTTTTTTGTTTCTTTGTTTTGTTTTTTAAGCTGTGAAACTCTTGTCCCCTACAGAGGACAAAAATGGATTGCTGGGTCACTTGATGCAATTTTTAGAACACAGAGAATAAGTTCTTGTGTTTTTTTTTTTTCTTTTCCTACTCTAAATTACTTTACCTTACTTTTTTGTTTTGCAAATTTTTCTTCTATTTAAATTACTTTGCAAGCCATTTTAGGCTTTCTGCCTCTCCCTGCACCTTTACTGTTTTATTATATCTTTGATTAAAGGTGCGGGAGACTTTCGTGACGTATTTTTCATCAAATCTGTCGAACCTCAGTCATATCCTCAGTATCACAAATCTCTAAGTCTTTCTGTGATTACTCACCTGAATCTCTTGCATTACGGTGAACAATTTCGAAGTGCCATCCACCATGAACAAACCCGTGTGTTTACATTCAGAGCCGGGAGGGAACTCGGGCATCTTCGGAATTTTTTTGACAGACAGACTTACAGATTCGTGATACTTAGGTTATAGGATATGACTGAGGTTTGACAGATTTAATGAAAAATTGGTCACAAAAGTCTCCCACACCTTTAATGTTATGTATGTGCAAAATAAATAAATAAATGGTATATGTTAACTCCTATGTAATGTAAGTTCTCCAGGCTTATGTCGGTTGTTCACTTTTTCCTTTTTCTTATATTTTCATCCCCTTTTCCTTTTTAACATGTAATTTACGACATCTGTTATGTTTTTCGTAATATTTTAATTAAAAGATGCTCTGAAGCTATACATGTAGAGGACGCCAAAAAAGTTCATCTACACCAAAGCTGTATCTATGAAGTAAAGTTACACGGGTTTGCAGTGATATATGATTGTAATGGAACAAATATCCAGGCTTTCACTGGTTAAAGCTGACATACTTAACCATTCCATTTTGATTTGATGACCCTGTCTGACATTATTCCATCCCTCTGCTCCCTCTCTCTCAGGAGCTGCAAAGGCTTCATGCACATGAAGTTCACTCAGGCTGCAGACGGCCGGTACGTGCTCGGGGAGAACAGCCCTCCATTCTCCACCATTCCGGAGGTCATCCACTACTACACCACACACAAGCTGCCGATCCGAGGAGCCGAGCACATGTCCCTGCTGTACCCCGTCATAGTGCAGACCCTCTGACACTGAAATACACCCTCACAGTCTTTCTCCTGGTGCTACTGAATACAACATATACTCACTATTTTCCACCTTCTGCCCTTTTCCCACATGCCTTTGTCACTGCCATTCAACGTGCAACTGCTCTGAAGAGATTGGAACGCTCGGTGCCATTTTTTGTTATTAATTTCCAGATCCCCAAGTTAACCCCAGTGGCAGCTTAATGAGAGCGCTCCGTGCCTCATGAGCCTTTGCCTGTGAACTGTATTATCACTGAAACCTCTGTTTTTATAATTACATGGGGATTGTTGATGCTTAAATTGGTAGCTGAATATTTTTAGGTCAACAACAAACAGAAACTGTACTGCAGTCCTATTTTCAGATAGGTAAATCTAAAGATTCTTGCATTGAGATTGATTTCTTTTATGGCAGTCATATAAGAAAAATAGTGCAGCCTGGTCAGTTAAAGAATAATAGCTGTGTTTTCTCTTGATTTAAAGTTCCAGTGTGTAAGATTTAGGAGGTTAAAGGTTTTCATATCCATAGAATGAGCTGTTTGTATGACAGAGGGAGTGGATTCCCTCATGTTTCTGCAGCGACTCGAAACAGAACTTATTTTCTTCTTTTTTTCAGTTTAATGACAGGTGGCATCCAAGGTTAAGCCCATTACCATCCCTTACAGCGTGCGCATCACAAACTGATCCTCTTAACTGAAGCTCACATTGAACACATCACGGGCTCAGACGAGGGATATTTCATGTTTTTTTGAGATCAGGGAGAAGTGAGGGCAGAGTGGTGCAATCTGCAACAGGTAGATATCACTAAATATTACACACTGAACCGTTAAGGTTGTGCCAATAAGGATGATCTGACCTGGGATTTATTTTCATTTGATTTTCTTTGTTAAAAATGACAAAAAAAGGAAAAAAAAAATTTAACATGGCACCTATTTTGAAATAATAGATCTGACCGTGGAGGGTGAAAGTAGATGTAGACAGTAACACATCCAGTATTGAAATTGAATTGAAAATGTGCTATAACTCCAAAAAAACACTGTTCATTTCCTTTAAATGTTAGTTCTTTCATACCAACCAAAACACTACATGGTTAGCCCTGGGCGTCTGTCGGCTCTGGGTTTCTCTGTTTCAGAGGCCTGTGAATGTTATATGATGCTGTAGCTGCTGTGCCCTGCAGTGTTCTCCTCAGTTCATCATGTTATGTGTGTGACAATTCGATGTCAGACAGATGTCAGTTGTTAATTTCACACAATAACAGACTTCTGCAATACTAGTTTATAGAATGACTACAGTATTATATTGAAAGCTTGTGGCTTTGTGATGACTGTGACTATTAAAGAAGCTTTGGTAGACTATTTACTGTGCTGTTTTATAAGATTTTAAATGTCCATTGAAAATAAAGGTGTTGTCTGTTTTTAAATTTGCCCATGTTTATTTATTGTTGTGCTCAGTGTAGGTATTTGTATGTTTCAGTCATAAGATTAAATGTACAGTGTCCCATAAGTCTCCATACATAGGAAAAATAAACGTTTCTTGACATAAACCATTTTTATTTATATAATATGCTCTATATGACTGCCATTTTGTCGGGAACAAATTGATCCAAAACACTTCCTGTTTTTTTTAACTTGACAATAAGTTTTGCCACAGTGTCATGTGTGACACTCGTCCCATGTTTTCTGTTAAATGCGCGTGCAACCATACGACTGCTTGCTGAACCGGCCATCAGGATGATTTCAATTCATTGCTCTTTATTCAAATGCATTCTTTGGGTTATCTGAAATATAAAGAAATACATGTTAGAACCATATATGTATGGAATGTATTATGTCTCCTATGTATGGAGACTTATGGGACGCCCTGTAGATTTCACTGCATGCATGTACCAGGATTCAATCACAGACAATATTTATTCCCTTAGAGAAATTCAGCACAGCGTTTTACTCAAATTACACATTAACAGAAACCAACTTTGATTCTAGGAAGTTGGGATGCTATGTAAAATGTTAATAAATACAGCATACAAATGATTTGCAAAGCTCAAACTAAATGTTTTAGAATGGTGTTGCTGTAATATGCAAAGTCTTCCTGGATAAAGCATCATCTGATCAGAGAAAATGTTCAAAAACCTGTGTATACCTTCCAGCATTGATGGGGCTTTTCCAGATATGAAAGCTGTGGTAGCAGAAAAGATTTCTCAGACAATTGCTGTAATGTCAAACACATTAGAGTTTATTTCAGAGGTGAATTAAACAAATTGAGTATCATAGGCAGTAACATCTAACAGAGCAGCAGTGCTATTCAGCTCACCGGGTTCCTCAGACTCTGAATAAGCACCCAAGTAGAGGAGCCTGTTAACTCAAATGTGGACGGAAGGTGTCTTTATCAGGGTTCCCACGGGGTCTAAAAAGTCTTGAATTTACAAATCTGCATTTAATACCTTAATATGTCTTTAAAAGGTATTAACCCATAAAGACCCAAAGAGCCAGTGGTGACCAAAAGCATCTTCAGATCTAAAGTGTTTAATACCTGTTGATCCACTCATTCTATCAATACATGTAACAACTGGTAAAAATACAGTTTTATCATCTTGTCATAGTAATCAGATATGACCCATTTGGATGTTCAGAGGCTCCATAGTTACCATGGAAACACCATCATTTTCTACAACACTAATTCACCAGTAAAACCCATGGAGTTTGATAAATGACAGTGAATGGAGGCACTTCCTTTACGTTCAGTTAATGATAGATTTGACTGTAAAAGTCACTTTTTCTTCAGTTTTCTCTTTTTCTGATACCCTCAATTTTATTCTGGGCTTTAACCCTTTCATGCATACTGGTCACTACAGAGGACATCTATTCTCCAGCTGTTCTCTCGTATATTCATGGCTTTTGTTGTTTTAGTTCCATATCAGCCAACACGGTGGACATTATGCATCATCCCATACACTGTAATTCATACCATTACTGTAACTTTCCTGTTCTTGATAAACCTGATCTGCAGAAACATATTTGAGTGTAAATCAATTGTTAATTATTAGACTGTAATTAAGGGGGGGGGGGGTTTGTTTGTTTTTTTTTACAAAAAGTTTGAGTGTTTTTTTACATATTAGTAATAACTAGTTTTATAGTTTGTTAAAATGTGAGAAAACATCAGATTAGCAGCATTATTTTTCTTTTTTATTTCATAGTTTTCATGCAGTATGTCAATAAATGCATGTTTATTTGCTTCAAAAATTAAACACATGGTGTCCAGCTGTACTTTTTTGGGTTAGGTTCATAAAAAAAATCAATCACATTGTTTTTTTCATGCCTCAAGAGGAATAAAATCTCAGAGGAAAAAAACAATCTTGCTTAAGGTTCTCATAATTCATGCATGAAAGGGTTAATGAACATCTACATGATCAGTAAATCAAATATGGAAAAATTCCTGATTTTCACTTTAAAAACCCCAAAATACAGAGGATAATATTAAAATAGATGGTGCTAAATCACTCAAGAAAGGTTAAATAGAGAGAAAAAATCATTTTTGTAATTGCCACAAAAGTAGCACTGGGTCTTTATGGGTTGAATTTAACATAGTAGGTCTTAAGTTATATTGCCATAAACCTGTTGGCTGTGTTGTGTTTAAATGTCAAAGCTGCAAAGAAATTAACGTTAGTCTACTCCAGTGGTTTCCAACATTTTTTTGGCTCGTGACCCCATTTTATCATCACAAATTTCTGGCGACCCCAGACATTCAAAACAGAGACTTTTTTTCTTTTTTTTTTTTTGCTAAAATTAATTCGTTTTTGATCATGTAATAGTTTGTTATACTATGTTGCAAATAAACTGTAATTTTAGGCAACATTTAGTCTATATAATGTCTATTATTGTGGACAGAGGCAGTAAATCCAGGTGCAGATTACTGCACAAAGGCTCAGGATCTGTCCAGTCAGTCCAGCTGGGATTTACAAGGAGGACAATTAATACTGAACAAACAAGAACTGAAACTATGAATTATGAAAGAGCTGCAGCATCTGAAACTGACCACAGTGAACATTTGACACACAAACAGAACCACAGAGAAACAAACAGAACCACAGTGCTTCAGTTTCAGCTTCACAGTTTGTCATGTCTTTTATGTATGTGATTGTTTCTCTCAACTCACCATATATTTTTTTATCTGTAAGTTTTTATTTTTATTTTTATCAATTACTAGAAATTTCAGGCAACCCCATTTGAATTCCAGGCGACCCCACGTGGGGTCCTGACCCCAAGGTTGAAAAACACTGGTCTACTCAGTTCCACACATTCCAACCCGATCATTTATATTGAAATTAGGAACCGATTATCGCTAACTTTTAAGCTCCTGATGAGAAATGACTCAGAATAATTGGAAATCAAAGTGCCGGAGTAAATAAATACACTTTACAGAATTCTAGGCGTCACAAATTTTTGCCAGTATGGCCGTGGAATAGGCTGTGAAATGGACATTAAATTCTGTTCTAAATAGTCTTAAAAAGGTTTTAAAAAGTCTTACATTTAACTTCAGGAACCCTGTTTGTTCTTGTATAAGGCAGCATGTACACATCAGTGTTCAGCCTAGATTAGCCATTGTCCTGTTGGCTGTATTTTCTTGACCAGATCACAGTCTGCCCCACATACTTTGATCATTGCATGAGGTAATCAAGGTTTCTCACATGTGGCATAATTCTTAAAATTCCCATCACATAAGCAATCCATTCTATAAGCAATAATGCACCCCCATACCATCATACAGTCATGGAAAAAATTATTAGACCACCCCTTGTTTTCTTCAATTTCTTGTTCATTTTAATGCCTGGTACAACTAAAGGTACATTAGTTTGGACAAATATAATGATAACAACAAAAAGAGCTCATAGTAGTTTAATTTCACAGCTGCTCTCTATCCATTGAACATGTTTTCTTGATAAAAAACCAAAATCCCTTCAGTTCTTACATCAGTCGCTATGGCATTGTACTGACAAAAACAGTGCTTTTAGACATTCCATGTTTTCTTTTCTGTCTGTTTTAGTCACATGATACACACAGGAGTTAGAACTTGATTGCATAACCATTGTTTTTGATGACTTTTGATGGTCTAATAATTTTTTCCACGACTGTAGATGCTGGGTTTTGAACTGAGCACTGATGACAAGCTGGTTGGTTCCTGGTTGGGAGGATGCCATGTCTGTGGTTTCCAGAAACAATTCCAAATTTTGATTCACCTGACCACAAAACAAATTTCCTCTTTTGACTCTGTCCATTTTAAATGACCTGTGGCCCAGAGGATATGACAGTATGTCTGGATCACATTCACATAACCTGACTTCTTTCCAAGAGAATTTTGACCTTCATATGTGGATGTCACTTTGCACAGACTCTCTAAACACTCTCTTGCACTGAGTTCTTGTGGAAATTTAAAGTGTTTTTACTCTTGTTGTTTTTACTATTGTGTTTTTAAGTTTGTGGATACTAAACCTGTACATTTCCCCATGAGATGTATCTATCTTTGCATATTTGCATATTCTTGGCATTCTCTCGATGAGCTTTTTAAGTAGTCACCTGATCTGTTTTCCAACAGTGCTGAAGGAGTTCCCAGTGAAGCTGAGCACTTGTTGGCCATCTGTGGTCCATCTCATGTCATTTAACCCTGTAAAGCCTGAACCATTAATTCACTGACAGAAAATTCCAGTTCTTTGAAACTGGAGCCTCTATTGGTCCTTTTGAACAACCCCAAAAAAAACATTTTCAAGTCTCAGTTTCCATGTATGAGTTTCAATTTTGTATCATATTTAATACATCGGGTCTCAATGCTGAAATATTATTATTTTTGAACAAACAAAATATAACACAACCACGTCTAACAAACTGGTAATTCCTTTTCAAAATTGGCAAAGTTTTTCCTCCTTCCTCATTAATGACAGTCTTGTAGTGTCACTGGAAAGGCCTCTGATGAATGAATTCATCCCCCTGGTGGATTATCTGTGTATTGCATGTATCTAATTGTATACGTCAGGTTTTTCAGGGAAAAAAAATCTATCTATCTATCTATCTATCTATCTATCTATCTATCTATCTATCTATCTATCTATCTATCTATCTATCTATCTATCTGTCTGTCTGTCTGTCTGTCTGTCTGTCTGTCTGTCTGTCTGTCTGTCTGTCTGTCTGTCTGTCCAACTAACTAACTAACTAACTAACTAACTAACTAACTGTTTTCACAACAAGGTTATAATACTTTTGGATTTGTCATTATAGTTTAGTTTTATTTAGTTTAGACTTTTTTTTCTCTAATTCAGTTAGTTTTAATTAGTTTTTAGAGCAGGTTTGCTATTTTTGTATTAGTTTTCGTTATTTTCTAAATGCTTAGTTTTAGTTTAGTTTTAGTTTCTTTATATCTTTTATCTTCTTCACCGTCAAATTCAAATAAATCCCAGACAGGACTCTGCTGCTTTAGTCTCCATGTTTCCAGGTAGAGTGGGGACCAGAAGACGACTGGAAACCACAAGTGAACACAAATGACGGACCAAAAAGTGTCGTATGGAGACAGCACAGAAAACTGAGAGAGACAAAGAAATCCATTTTGTATCAATTCAACATTGACAAAGACGACAACGAAAGGAATTTTATCCAGAATTTTTATATGTTTTAGTTAGTTTTGTAAACACACAATACAGTTTCAGTTAGTTATTGTTTTTTTTTCTTTTAATCATAGTTTTTATTTATTTCAGTTAACAAAAATGTTTTTACAATTCTAGTTTTCGTCATTTCGTTAGTTTTCGTTAACGATAATAACCTTGGTTCACAAACAGGGGATTTCTAGATTTTCTGTTCCTGAGCCCAAGCAGTGGTTTCCATTTCAAACTCATGTCAGATTTTACTGTAGTGCTGCACAGTAACTAAGTGCTAACCCTAACCCTAACCCTAACCCTAACCTCTAACCCTAACCCTAACCCTAACCCAGGACGATGATGATGATGATGATGATGATGACGACGATGATGAGGAGGAGGAGGAGGAGGAGGAGGAGGAGGAGGAGGAGGAGGAGGAGGAGGAGGAGGAGGAGGAGGAGGAGGAGGAGGAGGAGGAGGAGGAGGAGGAGGAGGAGGAGGAGGAGGAGGAGGAGGAGGAGGGAGGAGGAGGAGGGAGGAGGAGGAGGAGATATTCAAGATCTTCATAATTTCTGGAATTGCAGTTGTAAGTAACTCCATTTTTATTAACTTTCTGGCTGTAAATTCAGCATTTCGTCCTCTGTAGTACCCAAGCCACTGTAACTGTGTGAGGTCAGTAGACACATTAGTTAAAGCCTAGTTGGACATCTCGACTTTCCTTGAACACAGACGATCTTTTGTCACCTGATCCCCTAGTAACAGGCAGGTAACGGTGTCACAGGACAGAGGGGAAATACTCCTGGACGGTCAAACCTTTCAGCTTTGAGGTAAGTTTCATTTAATCAGTCTGTCATGAGTGTATTGAACGTTTGACTCGGTCATATATGAGACTATATTTGCTGACTGTTGTTGATAATAGGATGTTGTTATATACCCTGTGGTCCAATGTACAGTAATTACTTTACATATGAGCTGCTCCTGCTTGTATTTGAAAGATAACTCTATTTCAGTCGAATATTGTACTTATTACGCCATTATATTTGTCTGGCAGCATTATGCACATTTCAGAATGCACTTTTTCATCCATGCCTGTCCAGTTAAAGCCTGTATATGCAATGTTTGTGACAAAATGAACAATTTTTTTTCTTCATTAGCTAAATAAATTCTTTAAAAGCAGATAAGCAGTGATATTAATATAAAAACATCATATATAATTGTAAAACATTTTACATTTTGCACATCACACTTAACCTGAAGTTTTAGAATAGTAATTTTTTTAGGTAAAGGATCTGAGCACTTCTTCCACTACTGAATAGAAGTCTGGTGAAATATTCTGTGCAGTACTTTTGTGACACATAACAGTATTTTTTAACTCAATCCAGTACATGTAAACTGTTACAAAATGTCAACAGACTGAAAAATGAAACTACTCATTTTTATTTGGCAAAAGATTGTGTGACCAAATGCCAAAACTACGGTGGTCCAGAGGGGTAACAGCCCAAAAAATGATCCAGTATAAGAAAAAACAGAGACTGTGATTTATTTAAAAAGAAGTATCTAAAAAATAAATGTACCCCTTTAATAAAAAATATACTTATCTATCTCCTAAAAAAAAAAAAAAACAATTTGTGATAAAGTATAAATTTGTACAAAGAAATAAAATAAACTTGTATGATTTTCTGACAAAAATGAAATCGTCTCCTCAAATAAAATATACAAAGCCTGGGAAGGGACATGAAGAAAAAAAAATAGTTATAACACATCAAAACTCAGCCATGGCAGCCATTTTTATGACAAGTGATGAAAATTCTGTGATAACAATACTGATTAAAATCTATTAGTGAGCTTTGTTTTCTATTGGATGTCTGCAAATAAAACATTTAGATCAGCTGCAGGTTGTCATCATCTTAACAAGTCTTTATAATTTGACAGCTGTGAACATACTCTATCAGGAGGAGGTTTTCCCATGGCAACTCGGATCCAGCAGCTCGCTCAGCCCAAACCCAACCCACTCAGACATCCGGACCGGTACGTCTGACTCTAATCCACATCTTTATTACCTCTGCCAAGGAGGTTATGTTTTTGTCGGTGTTGATTTGTCTGTCTGTCTGTCTGTCCGTCCGTCTATCCGTCCGTCTGTCTGTGTGCAAGATAACTCAAAAAGTTATGGACGGATTTGTATGAAAATTTCAGGAAATGTTGATACTGGCACAAGGAACAAATGATTACATTTTGGTGGTGATCGGGGGTGGGTGGGTGGGGGGGCACTGATCTGCCTTGGCGGAGGTCTGTGCTCTCCGAGTGCTTCTAGTTTTATTCTGTATTTTTCTGATGAAACTTCTTCTCCATTTTCAGTCGTTCGGTTTACTGGCTGGATAAACTGCCACCAGAAAAAAATGGATTCACCACCAAAATTGGTACATCTGCCACTTGTTTTGGCTTTTCTCCTGTGTACTCATGATTTATATTTTATTATTATTAGTAGTAGTAGTAGTAGTAGTAGTAGTAGTAGTAGTAGTGGTAGTATTGTTATTATTATTATTATTATTATTATTATTATTATTATTATTATTATTATTATAATATGAACAAAATTCCTTTTCTGTTCTCATCATAGAGCTAACGCCTCGTTGGTTGGAGCTGAGCAGAAATAAAAAATTCTACACTCAAGTCACGTAAATATAAAAGTTTAACTTTAAATGCATAAGTATTTTGGGTGTCTTCAGTTCTTGTCTAATTTCTGAAAAATCTGCATTTGTTTTTTCTGCATAGCTCCTAATATCATTATTTTTAAAGACACATGAATTTCCTGGACAAGAGAGGATGTGGATGCAAAAAGATCATGGATTTTTTTTTTTTTTTGTTATTATTTAACCTTCATTAAACCTTGTTGGTCCCACTGAGGTGGGGGATCTCTTGTTCAAGGGAGACCTGGCCACGATGGCAGCAATACAGTTACAGAATTACAGTTTTACAATAGTACAAGCATTTGCAAACACAGAAAAATCATTTTCAGGCCAACAGCCTTGATTCTACAGTTTTAACTCTCTTTAAAATCAGTCAGTGATGGTAGATGGAGCTCAGACTGAACCTTGTTCCATGCATCAGGAACTGAAAACCTAAAAGATTTATTTCCTCACTCAGTCCTTATCTGTGGAACAAATGGTTTCAAAGTGTTCATTCAGTGATTGTAACATGACTCCAGGTTAACAGTGAACATAAATAAGAAGGAAGTTTCCCCCAAAATTGTTTTGTAAATTCAAATATACCAGTGACTGAGCCGATGAGCAGATAAGGACGACAGTTTACCTTTCTGTAGAGACACAGTTGTGAGTGAGAGAAGCACAGTTTGTAATGAATCTCAGAGCCCAGTGATAAACACTGTGCGACAAGTGAGGAGAATGGATAGGTATATTTATATAAAGTATGCATCCATGGTCCAATACAGATTTAAAAAAAAAACAAAAACAAAACATCGTTATAACGTCATAAAGTCTTGATGATTAAACAATCAACTTAGGAATAAAATACAAGAGGAATCCTGCCCATTTATACTCACCAAGTTTCACTTTGGTGAAGACAAGAATTTACATGCACTTATGTACAGACCGCTCCATAGTCCCTTTAAACATGAATATGACCATGTTATGTTTGCATAATTTGAGATTTGATACTCAATACTACAGTGCTCTTTAGTCATTCAACAGCTGTCATTACTGTAAGAAAATGTCCTAAAAAACGTATTTACTTGACATTTTGGAGTCTTGTTTTCAGTAGGTCCTATAATAAACAAAAATGTTTGTTGCATACATATACTGTTTTTCCTAAAGGTTTTCAGAATCTGAAAATTCACACTGTTTCTGAGGCTCTCTCCTGTCAAATCCACAGATCAGATGTAAAGGTAGGTGACTGTTTCATGGCGCTGTGGAAAACTTAAGCCATAATATCCCAATAAGAGAAGCCGCCGTGTCGTTCCTGTGTCGAGCCTCCGATTAAAGCTTCCAATCACATATTTAATCCCCTGACCTTGCACACATGAAACACCCATAATCAAGTCCAGACTATGTCCAGACCACTTATGTTGAATTATACTTAAAGGTAATTGTAGAATCTCACTTCAAATGTCTGATGAAATATTTGACCCCTCATATGCCATGAGTGATATCGCTGCTCGTGTCCTCA
Source organism: Sphaeramia orbicularis (assembly GCF_902148855.1). Classification (NCBI taxonomy): domain Eukaryota; kingdom Metazoa; phylum Chordata; class Actinopteri; order Kurtiformes; family Apogonidae; genus Sphaeramia; species Sphaeramia orbicularis. Next base: position 56,137,108 of record NC_043978.1, on the reverse strand, counting down.
GAGTATGGTACAGCCACTTTTGTTCATTTCTCTACACACTATTTGTCTGCAAGTAGAGTTAAAGCAACAACAAAACATCCTGTCAGCTGACACATAAAATATTATACAGGAATCACTCATGTCGTTAGCCTCAGCATAACTGCCTAAGTCATATTTTTGGTCAAATTATAATATCTGCATAACTAGGGATGGGAATCGTTAAGAATTTAACAATTCCGATTCCATTATCGATGTTGCTTATCGATCCGATTCCTTATTGATTCTCTTATCGATTCTCATTGGGTGAGGGAATAAAAGAGCACAAACAGGTGTGTTTTTATTAACTGTCTTTTATATTTCCATCTGCACAGAAAATAGAACATATACAGTATGAACAAATAATAAGAACAGATGACGCCGGGCCAGTTCGGGGGGGGTACAGTGAAAGTGAAACTACAGACTCTTTACCAATTCCTCTATTGCTGCATTTCTACTATGTGGAACCGGTTCGACTCGGCTCAGCTTGTCTCCCGTTGTTGTGCACCTCATTTCCTTTCCCTTCTTACCTTCAGAAACTTGTATTTGAGGAGTTACGATGTTTGTTGCCCGCACCGGAATCGGCCCAGCGTTCACTCTACCGCTACATTCACAAGCGGCGCTAAGTAGAGAATCAAATACGTGACATTTCTGTAAATGATTCACATGCTGTGGACAAATGTTTGAGGATACTGGAGGGATTCCACCCTTTTGAAGACATGGAAGCTTTGACAGTGTTCCAAGTGAGTGGACCTGGTGTGGTCTGTTTGGACCTGGTGTGGTCTGTTTGGACCTGGTGTGGTCTGTTTAGACTGTTTCTGCCTCAACGCCATGTTGGCCACGTTCTGACCAAAACAATGCAGCGTACATGTGACGTCATCGCGCATGCACAATGAAGGCGGAATCGATAAGCAGAATCGGTAAGCAGGAAGGCAAACGATTCCAAGGAATCGAGCTACTGGGAATCGGTTCTCAAAAAGAACCGGTTCTCGATTCCCATCCCTATGCATAACTTTACTCTCCTAACACTGCAGTTTCATTTTATGCAGATACCATATTTTGGCCAAAAATATGACTTAGGCAGTTATGCTTAGTGTAACAGGGTCAACTATTTAGCAGCAATGTGGGTATGTATATTATATTGTTTATTGTTATAATTACACAAAATCTGTTCATTTTATTTTAATTTCTTTTGGTTTAGTACCTGACATTGTGGGCCTCCGGATCAGTGTGTGTGGAACTTTTTGTTTTGGTCTGTTCCCCATCGAACGGTTTACAGTGTGACGCTGCGCTCTATGTTTTCGCGCCTTTGCCTCCTCCCTTTTGTTCCGGTTTTCTGTGGGAGAGGTAAGCAGCCGTGTAGTTTGTGAAAATTTTTGGTTTAACTTCTGTTAATTTAATTTTTTTTACATGAACCAACTAGTTTAGGCTGTATTAGGCACTTATAATGTATTTAAACATATTTCTTTATTATTTGGTTTGTGCAGGAGTGCGCTTTACGTGGGGTACTGACCGGAGGTCTTTATGTTTTATCATTTCGTCAGATCAGTAAACGGAGACTGCCTCCAAAGACACACACGTGCGGGTCTCATCATTAAAAGAAAAAAAGAACACAACGCAGAGTCCGATACCACCGGTTACATTAGTGTTGGGGAAGCTAGTTTGCAAGTACAGCATGTTAAGCGACAAGTAGTTCATCATGGCAGTAATTCAAACCAGTGTTTCCCAACCAGTGTGCTGCGGCACATAAGTGCACCGGGAGAAATCATCAGGTGTCCCGTGGAAAATTATCCAATTTCACCTGATTGGTACTGTAAGCAAGCAACATGATATAGATACATATGACAGCACATGCCAATAATCCACTCTGCAACAGTCGTCTGTTTCCCTTTTGCAAACAAAAGTGAAAGTGAACCGGCCCTGATGCGCTGCATTCTGTTGATAAAGCCCCCCTCACGAGTGATGTGCAGATTAGTGAGTTACCCGCGAACCCTGGGTATCAGGTTGAGGTGAGGGGAGACATGCCTCCCATACTATTGTACAACGGACCTCAATCCGGGGTCCTGTCCAAGGGGTCGCTGACACACCCCTCTCAGCTTTCTTGTTCCAAACGCCCCGCAACAATGTCACCCGTGCACCCCCGATGTGCTCAACCCCCAAAAAAGAGAGACTCAGAACTGTTGAGGAAGATTCATGTGTGTCGTTCTTCAATTCCTGCAAGAATATCAGCTTTGTGTTCAACTAAACAGGCCCAGGTTTCACACTCAGGAAGTAAATTGAGACTAGATTTGAATTATATTTCAGTAAATATACTTTTTGTCACATTTTTGTTTGGTGGTGTGCCTTGTGATTTTTCTAATGTAAAATATGTGCCGTGGCTCAAAAAAGGTTGGGAAACACTGGTTCAAACAACCAACATTTCTACCCCTGGAGAAAAGTAGTTTGTAAAACTATGGCTAGAAAAAGTGGTTTTAGCAACTACTTTGTATTTTCAGGGTTAAATTCAGAATGTGGTGTATATGAAACCAAATAAGTTATGGTCATGGTTGGGGCAGCACATCGTTATCAGGGGTGGAGCTGGTGGGAGCGTTGTCCATGGTGGTGACGACCACACGACCTTAGTAATGATCGCACATCTGCGAAGTGTTCAAGTGCTGCCAGGGCAAACCAATCAGAGGCAGCGTTGGCTGTGATGTCATGACATGATTATGCCTTCAAAGCAATTCAGGAAGAAAGAAAAAGGGACTGTCTTGGGTTCAATGGTAAAATACTATTTATATCACAAAAAATAATCTTAAAAAAAAAAAACCCTAAATTTTATGTGGTTGCCCAAAATGAAAGTTTGCAAATTGAGTAGTTAAACTACAAAAAATTACCCAAAAAGTACATGAACTACTTGACGCGACACAAAATATGAATGTAGTTTAACTACCAGCAAGTTACAGCAAAATGTGGTTGAACTACATGTAGTTTAAGTCTTCACAACACTGAACATGCTATGAGGTTCACAATCTAAAGAAGGAAATACATGAATAAATAATGCCATTGTACAAAAACATCCATGGTGTACCTTTGGTAAGATCTTTCTTCACTCACTTCCTCTCTTCATTTATTACATTATTTCATCTTATGTGACATTGTACCCACTTCCTTCCTCTTTCCTCTTCCTCTTTCTCTCTATTTTCTACTTTCGAACCAGTTAACGGGGATTCAAACAGCTCTCATTTCCCTTCTCTTTTCTTTTCTCCCTCATGTTTTGCCTGTGTTTTTACCCCAGTCTATCTCCCATATGGGAGGTGAGTGAACGGGCTCTCCGAGCTGTTCCATCTGAGCGGCTGTGTCGTCTGGCTCGACCCCGGGCCCCTGTAGCCGCCTGGCAGCCGGACCGCCCACTTCTGGCCCCAGTGAGTCACACCCTGTTTCCTGCTGTTTAGGAAGCTGATGTAAAGGGTATCTTTCCAAATGTTCCACAAACATGGCTTTTCTAGGACCTTTGTAACTTGCTTACAGTAAAAGTGGTTTTGCACATTCCACGTTGGCAATAGCCTTAAAAATGTTGCATAGCTGAATTACATACTGTACTTCTAAGAATATATTTTAAAGTTACACATTAACAGAAGAAGGACAATACATTAAGGTTCATCTATCTATCTATCTATCTATCTATCTATCTATCTATCTATCTATCTATCTATGTACTGTCAATCAATTACATGTGTACTATGTAGATGCATAAGTAGACACATTGATAACAAGCATGTTTTTTTTCTTCTGGTTCTTATCCTTTTCCATAAATATTTTGGCACATAATTCATCCTATAACTTTGAGGAAGCAGATGTAATTCACAGATTAAAATTGTCAAAAATTCTGCAATAGGATATTTTGACCAAGTAGCAACAAAATCACAAACAGTTTCCTACTGATTTTCAACGGGATACCACTCTAAAAATAATAATAATTGAGCTAACATCTGTTATTTCATGATGCTTTAACATAAGAATTGACTGAAACTTTAATGGATTTAAAAGACTCAAGACTTTATTAGGCTCAGTCAGTGTGTCAACAGTTTAATGTGGTAATTTCAAGTAGCAATAGAAGGAGCAGAAGATCTCTTTCAGACTAAGGTTTCCTAAAAGACATGCTGTGTGTGAATCATTTCTACAACAGGTCTGGACAACTTATTTTAGTAGCACATGTGAAAACATTATGAGAGAAGTCTGAGAAAATGGGTTGGATGTCATAAAATCACTTGGTTGTAACAGTAACAGTTTCAACCAATCTGTGTGAGGGTTTCTTGCTTGATGAAGTTTTCTGAAAATGCCTGTTCCATCTGTTTGCTTCTTCCAGGGAAGGAAACTGAATTTGTTGTTATCTCTTTACTGCTGAATGTTCTAGAATAGTGGATATGTTGCCCAAAACGTAGTAGATATAGTTGTCAAAATAGAGATGCATTTTTGAAGTCCATTTTTTTATTACCTCCGCCAAGGAAGTTATGTTTTTGCCGGCGTTGGTTTGTCTGTCTGTCTGCCTGTCCGTGTGCAAGATAACTCAAAAAGTTATGGACAGATTTGGATGAAAATTTCAGGAAGTGTTGATACTGGCACAAGGAACAAATGATTAAGTTTTGGTGGTAATCGGGTGGGGGGGGCACTGATCTGCCTTGGCAGAGGTTGGCGCTCTCCGAGTGCTTTTCTAGTTCGAACCGGTTGCGTTATATGGCAGCAGTTGCTGAATCTTAATGAAATTGAGATCATTTTGAAAAACCAGCTGAGGATTCTGAACAACTGTACTAACTGAAGTTTATGCAAATCTGTCTAATAGTTATAGAGATATTTCAGTCTGGACCAGCTGTTCTGATGCACATGATGACTAAAAAGCTTTAGATCAAGATCAAACTTCCTGGTGCAGTTATCTAAAGTACGAGGGCCGTTCAATAAGTTCATGGCCTCACCCAGAACAGAACAACACAGACTGATCATTTATATTTTATTTTTCAACATAATCTCCATTTACAGCAATGCACTTGGTCCATCGATGTTCAAGCATCACTATCCCATCACGAAAGAATGTAACATCCTGTATTATAACAACCAGTATTTCTGGGTGAGGCCATGAACTTATTGAACAACCCTCGTATGTGAATGCTACATTTTCTACTAAACAGATCATTATTTGACACAGCTTTTTGAGTGTAAAGCTGTTTCTTTGATCTGAAATGTCATTATAGTTGAACAGAGGGACGCAGACAGCAGTCGCCTCTTCACGGATTTGTCAGCTTGCCCAGCCGAAGAAAAGGCCAGTCCAGAGGGGTCCTGGCCACAGACCTAAACCTGTACCCGTGAGCCACATGCCCTGTAAAGCATCAGCACACATAGAATTACTTGCCAGTAAGTCGTGCCATTGTGCTATGAAATGGACAGTCATGGAATGTGCTGCACTGGAACACATTTTTAATATCCCTGTTCTTTACTTTATTTCCATTTTATGCTGCTTTATATCTTTACTTCATTACACTTCAGCTACATTTCCTTGGTACTCGCTCACTTATTTGTGTGCTTTATTTTTTATTGTTTTAATATAAGGCACAAAACAAACACAAATGGTCACAGGTCCATTCAGACATTTACAGACTGTTTACTGTCCACAGATTGAATGGAAAAAGTCCCATTTTTTCCCGTACTTTACACCCTTGTGCTGTTGTTGGCGGAGATTGTATGTCATCATTTCCATTAAATGGATTTGGTTGACAGTTTTTATCACCAAGGAGATTGAAGGAGGATCCTTTTTAAGCCAATATTTGGTGATGGCTTTTTTTCCTGCGGCAAGCAGTGTTCTAAACAGATATATGTCACTTTAACAGAATTCCTCTGGGGAATGCTAAAAAACAAAGTAGCCAATGGCATATCAAAATAACACCAAAAACTGAATACATCAATTTAATCATCTCTCCCCAAAAACCACCAACACCAGGACAGGAGCAGAATACGTGTGCTTGATCTGCATCCAGTGAACCACACTCCCTCCAGCAGGAAAAATGAACTCCAGAAAAATGTGATTTTTGTACAGGTATAATAAAGAAATGGGCCAGACATTTCCAACAAAAATCCCTCCATGATAATGAGTTTGTAGTACAGTTTGGAGATTTCCATCCCTCTGACCAGATCTCATTTGGTGTTTCCTCTTGCAGGTCCCTCTCCCACTGATTTTTTGCGTGAAGATATATCACATTGTCTTTTGAATTCAAAGCTGTATAAATTTTACCAGTGATGTTTTTGTTACTGGAACCTTTCTAGGCATCCACCAGTATTTGAATTAGGTGAGAGGGAGTCTCTGTCATAGAACATTGTATTTCCTTTACAAAGTTCGTTCACTTATTTTTGTCTCAGACATGAAGGACTTGTATTACCAACCAAGACCACAAATGTCTGACTTATTTCGTACTCACTTCTTTCTCACTGTGATGCAATGCAGAACTTCTTTCTTTAAATGACAACAACATTTTGCCAACCCGACATCTCTGTTCAGATCATGTCTGTCTGGAGCAAATATCAGCCAAATGATCAGTATTAGAATGTGTCACCCTAAGCCACAAAGGTTTAATCTGTGAGAACAACAGCTCAGCCTCTAGTGGAGGTTTAACCACTTTATAGAAGGTTATTATTGCAGTTTGTCCAGATCATTACATTCCAGTCCTATTTGTTCGTAACGGTTTGTAAAACTTGGTTACCATAATGTTCTGGCTGTGTTTCTGGTCTGGTCTTGGTTATAACTTGGTCTCCTTTTAGTTGGTCATCACTACAACTCTACATTAATGAACATTTACTCAAAGGTTCAGTATATGATATTTAGTGACATCTAGTGGTGAAGCTGCAGATTATAAATAACTGCATCTCTTACCCCCAAATACAATGTCTTTCAATAGAGTCAGTTTGCTTCATCCATTGTGGGAAAGGAAAAACGAACTCAAATATAATAGATGACAGCAAAATACCTCAAACAGGACCTAAAACCGTAAATACTATTATTGTTTTATTATTATTATTATATTTATTTTGTTTATTTTATTAGTACTTTAGATAAGGGATGGCACTGCAATAAAACTTGATCTTCACTTTCTGTTTGGGTGCATGCATCTTGAAATAAGTTATGAGGCTGTTTATATGACATTAAAGAAATCCAGCCTGTGAAAGAGCTGCATGAAAAAGTCCTGTAAGAAGTTGAAATTATAAGCAGCATCTCTCTTTGGATCATAAAAATTACATTTGTGATTGTGACCTAATTCAAATTAGTCTGATGTCATTGTATGCTAATAAGAGGATGTGATGTGATCCAACTACGATAATCTGAACCTGATCTCCTCAGACCTGTCACATCAACTATGATCATATTTAATGCATCATTGTAATCCTACTATATAATGCACGTTCTGTGTCCGTCCGTCCAATCGATGTCCCGATGTTGCACCACAGGAGGGCGTTTGTAAGGGCTTTCCTCAGCCTTCACAGGCCCGATCGCTGCCAAACTTGCCAAATGAATAGCGACATTACCTGACTATCTACTAGGCACAATTTTATGTCCGTATTCAAATGTTGTGAGGTATGCTGGGAGATTTTAGCTTATCATGCTATCGTACAATGGCACCACGGGTATAATGCTGCTAGTATTATGAATGGCTTATAATGATGCATAATGTGAGTTATGACCTACAGCTATCTCAGTAGTCGTGGGTTTACTTTAGTAACTTCTACTAGTGAACAAACAGACAAGTGACAAGATGTGCCATTGGTGACAGTGAAATGCAACTTAGTTTTGGGATAAATCCAAACAAATAAGTTTTCATTGCAGTACCATGTTTCCTACTAAAGTAATAGTATACACTGTCTCATGCCACCTGTTGCATGTTGCAAGTTGGGAGCATGGAATTGTCCCAAATGTCTTGTTCTGCTGAAGCATTCCCAGTTCCTTTCACTGGAACTAAGGGGCCCAGCCCAGCTCCTGAAAAACAACCCCACACCATAATCCCCCCTCCACCAAACTTTACACTTGGCACAATGCGCTCCCACAAGTATCGTTCTCCTGGGGACCGCCAAACCCAGACCCATCCATCAGATCGCCAGATGGAGAAGCGCGATTGGTCAGTCCAGAGAAGGCTCCTCCCCTGCTCTAGTGTCCAGTGGCGGTGTGCTTTACACCACTGCATCCACCGCTGTGCATTGCACTTGCTGATGTATGGCTTGGATGCAGCTGCTCGGCCACGGAAACCCATTCCATGAAGCTCTGTGCGCACTGTTCTGGAGCTAATCTGAAGGACACATGAAGTTTGGAGGTCTGTACCATTGACTCTGCAGACAGTCGTCCACCTCTTCACACTCTGCGCCTCAGCATCCGCTGACCCCGCTCCGTCAGTTTCCGTGGCCTACCACTGCGTGGCTGAGTTGCCGTCGTTCCCAAACACTTCCACTTTCTTATAATCCATCTGACAGCTGACTGTGGAATATTTAGGAGCCAGGAAATGTCACCACTGGATTTGTGTCACAGGTGGCATCCTATCACAGTTCCACGCTGGAATTCACTGAGCTCCTGAGAGAGACCCATTCTGTCCCAAATGTTTGTAAAAGCAGTCTGCATGCCTAGGGCTGGATTTAATACACCTGTGGACATGGAAGGGACTGGAACAGCTGAGTCTGATTATTGGGATGAGGGAGACAAGACTTTTGGAAATATAGTGTAATTTAGATTCTTCAAAATAGACACATTTTGCTTTGATTACTGCTTTGCATATTTCCATATTCTTGGCATTCTCTCGATGATCTTCATAAGTAGTCACCTGATCTGTTTTCCAACAGTGTTGAAGGAGTTCCCAGTGAAGCTGAGCACTTGTTGGCCATCTGTGGTCTGTCTCATGTCATTTAACCCTGTAAAGCCTGAACCATTAATTCAGTGGTTTCCAACCTTTTTTGGCTCGTAACCCCATTTTAACATGACAAATTTTTGGTGACCCCAGACATTCAAAACAGAGACAGTTTTTTGCTCAGATTAATTTGGTTTTGATCTGGTAATAGTTTGCTATACTATGTTGCAAATAAATGGTAATTTTGGACGATATTTAGTCTATATAATGTATATTATTATGGACAGAGGCAGTAAATCCAGGTGTAGATTACTGCACAAAGGGAGAATTTTACTTTCCTTGGTCAGAATATGTCCAGTCAGTCCAGCTGGGATTTACAAGGACAATTAATACTGAACAAACAAGAACTCAAACTATGAATTATGAAAGAGCTGCAGCATCTGAAACTGACCACAATGAACATTTGAAAGATAAACAGAACCACAGTGCTTCAGTTTCAGCTTCACACTTTGTCATGTCTTTTATGTATTGTGATTGTCTCTGTCAACTCACCATATATGTTTTATTAATTTTTTTGTTTGTTTGTTTGTTTTTGTGTTTTTTTTATTCTTATCAATTACTAGAAATTTCAGGCGACCCCATTTGAAAGCCAGGTAACTAGAAACCAGGTAAAGCCAGGAAAGCCAGGTCGCGACCCCAAGGTTGAAAAACACTGCATAAATTCATTGACAGAAAAATCCAGTTCTTTGAAACTGGAGCCTCTATTGGTCCTTCTGAACAACAAAAAAACATTTTCAAGTATCAATTTCCATGTATGAGTTTCAATTTTGTATTATATTTGATTCATTGGGTCTCAAAACTCAAATATTATTATTTTTGAACAAACAAAAACATAATATAACACAAACATGTCTAACAAATTGGTAATTCCTTTTTAAAATTGACAAAGTTCTGCCTCCTTCCTCATTAATGGCAGTCTTGTAGTGTCACTGGAAAGGCCTCTGATGAATGAATTCCTCCCCCCTGGTGGATTATCCATGTATTGCATGTATCTAATTGTATACATCAGGTTTTTCAGGAAAAAAAATATCACACTGGTCATGTAGAGGGCTTCAAAACTCATGTATTATAGGATAAATGAGAAGGTGTGTCCAAAAGTTTGACTGCTAGTGTACATATACAAAGTTCTATATAAAAACATATATAGCTCTGAATATATATATAATATACATATTAAAACAATCTATTAAGACACACAATTAGAACAGCATTTTTTACAATACGTACTAGACAATATAATATCAATATGATAATTGAAGAAATATATATGTGAGCAAAAATATCATTGTATGTAATTAAAACAGCTCTCATATTTGTGTGAATATACACTAATGAATATGTTATTTTATTTCAGTCATTATATCCATCTGAATCTTACACCCATCAGCATCACCTTTTTCCTTCTGCTCCTCTAATCTCCCCAGCCCCAAAACATGAACACCCCAAGTATGAAGGTGAGCGTACAGTGTCCTGGCCCGTGTCCAGATCAGCCAGAAGCGCCGTAGCCAGCCAGAGAGTCCTGGAGCTGTCCAGTCCCAAAGAGAGGAAGGCTCTGTACGAAGGGTACGACCCGTACACGGTGAGCCGGGCGGCACGCTCTGCCGGCCCATCGTCACGGATACGGCAGCTCAGTCTGCCACTGCCCCGCAAATGCAGCTCAGAATAGGAGGGATGACGCCAATACCTGGTCCCTGGAGAAGTGTGATTGTTCTCCTTTTCCTCATTCTAGACTGGCATTGTATTAACTCCTTCTGTGGAACATGGGCTGTATTAGTGGTGGAATGTTTTCAGTGTTTTCTTCACTGGATACTTTTCTCAGTACTGATTGAATAATGGCACTAAACAAAAAAAAACAACATGTGACGTCCTCAGTGTCATCATTTGATAAAAGTAATATTAGAACATGTCTGACAGTTTTCCAATAACACTTCAGATAGGCCAGCAAATGGTTAGACCACATTCTCAGTTTCATTCAGTTGTAATGTTATTATCATAACCATCCAACTGTGGGACCCACATGGGTCATTAGTAATAAACATACAGCTTGTCTAATTGCTGCAATGTGTTTTTAAAAAAAAAAAAAAAAGTTAAATAAATGACTTGAGACACATTCATAGCTGCAGCTGAAATTACTTTGTGCCATCCTGCAGCAAGCATCCTGTATTAGTCACACTTCATCATGTAATTGTTGTGGTTATTATAAATGTGAGTGAGTGAGCGTCGGTGAGTCAGCCCTGAAACCTCCAACTCCTTACACTTTCACTATCCTCCTTAAAATAAGACAATTTAATGTTTGTGTTGTTGTCTAAAAACCATTAAACTATGCTTTTTTTTTTTTTTTCATCATTTTGGCGATTATTCTGTTCAGTTTTTGAAATATTTTATTAACTTATATTCAATTTATTTATTATTATATTCATTTTAGTTGGTGTTCTCTTCATTTTTGTCCATTCCATTGTTTATTCTGCTCATTCTAGTTTACTTTGTTGACAATTCTCTTCATTTCTGTTCAGCTCATTGGCTCTTTTTTCTTCAATTTTTGGTCATTTACCATTTGTCCTTTTTGTTGATTACTTTTTTGTTAATTTTGTCAATTATAATAATAATTTGTCTTCATCTCTTTAACTATTTGGTTCATTTTTTGTCATGTTTTATCATTTTGATTTTTTGTTGAGTTTTTACTTATTCTTGTTAAGTTTGTTGAGTATCTTTGATCATTTTTGGCTCATTTTTGTTCATTTTGATTTTATTTTATTATTTGTTTGATTTGCTCTTGGTCCCTCTGTCAGTTCAAAGTGGAAAAAAAGAAAACCGTTCCAGTAGTGTGCAGTCGTCCTCATCCAACATTACATTTGTTGGTGTAGTAAAGTTATAATGACCGAAAATATGCATTTGTCAGTCTCTGTATTTAGATCCAACCTGTATGTGATGTATGTACAGCAGTAAAAACAAAGGTTTCACTTAAAGAACACAGCTTATAAACCAAAGTGGTTGTATTTAGTGTGACCTCCCTTTGCACTTAACATATCTTTAACCCTTTGTTCAGACAATATGAGATTTATTGCATAATTTTTTGATGTTTTATACCAGGTTTCATTCAGCATGTCAGATGTTTTTAACTGTTGGTGCTGCTTCTTGTCATCAGGGGTCAGAGGTCACACTAAATAGTCTCTTTAACCATTAGAACCCAGGTCGTTCAGGTCTTTGTGTTTCTATTAAAAGTGTGCACATATTCTTAATATTTTATTGTATGTGAAGAAAAGAGAATGAGAAATAAATGTATGCACATTTCAGCCCTCCAAGAACAACAAAACTAAAGTTATCCTTATACTTTTGCATATTTTTGTGTATATCATATATTTTATTTTTTATCAATAATTAATCCATAAAGACCCAAACAGCCAGTAGCAACTAAAAGCATCTACTGATCAAAAATGTTTATTAACTTCTGAACAAATTATCCTATCAATCCATGTAAATAATTGGTGTAAAATACAGTTTGTCATCTTTTCATGGTCTTCAGATATGACCCATTTGGACATTCAGAGGCTGCATAGTCAATGTGAAAGCACTGTCATCTTCTGCAATGTTGATTCACCAGTAAAACCCATGGAGTGGATGGACCCACTGTTCCGTTAATGATATCTTCACTGAAAAAGTCACTGTTTCTTAAGTTTTCTCTGTCTCTGATATAACATTCTTCAACTTTAATTGGAGCTTTTATGAACATCTCCATGATCAGAAAATGAAATTAATTTATTTGTTTTATTTATGTACTGGTTTATTTAATAAGGACCATGCACCTTTATGAATATTGCTGTATAAAAATACACCCATGTAAATCTGCCAGAATTAGTAAAATAACTTTTCATCTACAGTCCCTAGGCAGGTGACAGAAACAAAACATAAAACAGCCAACATTAATACATCACTCATTCACTATAAATTAAAAAAATACAAATAATGATGACATAGACATCATCAAAACAAATAAACAAAAAACAAATAGACATATTATGATCACAGGGGCATTAGCCTGTACATTCACCTCTATACTTAAGAGCAACTAAACACAGACAGTGTATGGGTGATGAAATGTATGTCCATTAAAAATGAGTGCATCTGTGGTTTTCTAGGAGCCACTGTTTTAAGTGAGTTTTAAAAGTGCTGTATGTTGGACACTCTTATTAAATATAGGAATATACCAGATTTTAACAGAAAACCCACAAAATACAGAGGATAACATTATGATAAATGGTGACCAGTCACTTAAGAAAAGTTAAATATAGAGAAAAAACTATTTTGGAACTGTCACATACAGGGCCAGCCGTGACAAACTCGCTTGTTGCGTGTTGTCTCGTCAAGCTCATGCTGAATTTTTACGTCGGCCACCAAAGACTGAATCTCCTGACGGAATGGTGTAGTTTTACAGACTTTACAGTCATCATGTGGATTAACCTACCGCTACATTTACTGTAAACTATTGCATCTGTTTTTTGTAAAATGGCAGGTCACAAAGACGACTCTGACCAATCAGTGGTCTGCAGTGTTTACACGTCACATTTTAGTATGTGTTCCCCAGTTTTGGAACCTTGGTGGAGGTGGTACCAAAACACTAATACTGGGTACCAGGTTCCAGGTCCTTTTTCATTATTTGACATTATAACTTTTATTCACTGAAATATTTTGAAGCAAGCAGCCACACAGCCTGTCATATAAGCATTCAGCGCAAGTCGGGGGCAGGGCAGTTGTCAGTCAGGGAATTCCCTGGGCTCTCCTGATTCAGTCAGGATCTGTAACTCTGCAGCACGAGATTGGTGAAACAGGTCATTTACTTTACGTTCATTAAAATGTGGTCAGGGTGAGCCAGAAATGACCTTACCCTTTCTGTAGAATATATGTGAAAAAGTTATAATGTGAAAGAATACAATGAATGTGCACTTATCGCTACTGTTCGCATGAACATATTCCTTTTTTTTTTCTTTTTACATTACAAAAAACTTTTTTTTAAATTGAACTTGTGAAAAAATACAAACTCTAAATGAGGACAATAACATAGTAATACAAATGAACATAAATAAAATAAAGCACAAAAATCATGGGGATATGTAGGGCATGAACAAAAAAAATACATTCAAATACAATACAGTGCAAAAAAATCAGGCAATTTAAATTAAAGTAAAGGAGCAGAGACGGGCATGAATATATTCCTGCCTGTTCGTTTCTTCCGCTTTGTACAAGCCGCCATTCTGACGTATTCTGACAGATATGCAATGCACATGCGTAGATGAGATCTGGAACATAACGACCGTATACGAAAGGGCCAACCGTGGCGTCACCTGCCGGACGGGGTGCCACTGGGGGGGGGTGGGTGGGGGGGAGTAATAATTTCTCATGTTCTCCCAGATAGCTAATATTCCTGCACTATTATGGCATACATTTGGCATTTTTGTCTTTCTTTTGGCATTCTGAAAACCTTTAGTCTGAACTGTGGTCTGATTCAGGTTCTCCATACCCCATGTGGAGGCACCAGCAGTATCTGTCTGAGTTCTGGCATATGTGTGGTGAACTAAAGCCTGGGCACACAGCGGGTCCAGTATAGGGATGGTATGGCATGTTTGGGCTACTTTTTGGCTGGATTATGGGGATTTGGGGCTTTTCTGGGACAATTATGGCTATATTTTGGAAGTCCACAATTAGTTTTGGGTGAATGTTGCCTTCCTTCCTTCTGATTTGATTTTGGCTTACCTATGTTGGTCCATGTAGGGCCCATCCATCCGCCCAGAACTTTGCCAAATGGTGTGCCAGTTTTGGGCCAAATTTAAGCCATAATGATTTTGCGATCTGGACTGTCTTAACAATAAAGAAATGAGTAAATAAAAAAAAAAAAAAAAAAAAACACCCTGCCCCTCAGCCTCTCCCCAAGTGACCTCTGACCTACAGAGGCTCAGTCACGTGACGTGTCTGTTTGTGTCTGTGAGAGACAAGTGGCAGATGGGACTACCAGCCATGAGGTGTTCTGCAGCAGAGCACCCACGACCTCTGGCAAAGCGTTTGGTGGCCCTGCAGGGGACCGGGAGCCTCAGCTTGGGAACCGGTGATGCATGTCCGTCCCCTTAGGTAGGCATGGTGCGTTCACGGGTGCCTACTCTGCAACAGCAGGCGGTTGTTGCACAATCGGAGCAGCGGGCGAAGTGCACGGTCCTCTTGTGGCAGCGGTAAGTGCGTCCTGACCTCTGCTCATCTGTTCACCTGTGCGTGTGTGTGTGTGTGTGTGTGTGTCTGACAGCGGCTTCACACATTTACAACCATGAGCTCTGCAACTGCCAACATTTGGGCGTAAAAACAGGGCATGATGTCGACTTACAGCTTCCTTTACATCCACTTATTTCATGTTGATTCGTCAGCGAAATTTACAATTAAGATACGTGACTGTTTTTTTTTTCTTTTTTTTATATCGTAAAACTATTTCTACAGCTGAATGTGTGTATTTCTATTTGTCTGATCCAGTTTGTAAAAGCTTTCTTAAACACTTTCTCCTCTGTTTTCTTGGAGATATGAGTCCATCAGTTGTGAGAAAGGAGCGAAATGTTTTCATGGTTCAAATGTTCGTATCAGCCGTGAGCGAGTGCGAGAAATCTCACGTGATGTTACGTGAAGTTATGGACAGATTTTGATGAAATTTTCAGGGTTTGTTGGAAATGGGATAAGGAAGAAATGATTCAATTTTGGTGGTGATCGGGGAGGGCACTGATCAGCCTTGGCGGAGGTCTGCGCTCTCCGAGTGCTTCTAGTTATAGTTAAGTTTTGCTCGATGTTGAGCTGTGCAGTGAAATAGATAGATAGATAGATAGATAGATAGATAGATAGATAGATAGATAGATAGATAGATAGATAGATAGACTGTAAAAAAAAAAAAAAAAAAAAGACTGTACAATTCACACCAAAAAGTTGTAAAATTGCAACATAAAAAAACTGTAAGTGACAATACAATGCAAAGTTGTTTACTTAAGAAGATTTTTGTGTTAACGATTGAATCAAATACAGCTGTAGTTTTTACAGGAAGAGTATGTGAACAAAAGCAGATTTGTTTGAAGAAATGATGGATTTCTATTGTTTTTAGAAAATAAAACTGTAAATTAAAAAACAATGTGGTGCCGTTTAAACTGCAAAGACCATAATGTTGAAATAATGACTTATTTGCTTTTTCATATATATTTATAAAAGTTATGAAAAAGTCAACCTTTACCCATGTACCATTTTAAATTAGTAAATGAATGGGTTGGTAGAGTTGGTAGAGCGGCTCGTCCAATAACCAAAGGGTTGGTGGTTCCAATCCTGGCTCTGACTGTCCATATGTCCAAGTGTCCATGGAAGACACTGGACCCTAAACTGGTCCCAGTTGGACCTGGTGGATTTGGAAAGAGCTGTGGACACCATGAAGGAGGAGAAAATGAGCTAAAGAAGTGCAGAACATTTACCATTTAAATCCACTGTTACATCTACTTGTTTAAACTGTTAAATCTACATGTTTAAACTGTTAAATCTACATGTTTAAACTGTTCAATCTACATGTTTAAACTGTTCAATCTACACGTTTAAACTGTTCAATCTACACGTTTAAACTGTTCAATCTACATGTTTAAACTGTTCAATCTACATGTTTAAAATGTTAAATCTACATGTTTAAACTGTTAAATCTACATGTTTAAAATGTTAAATCTACATGTTTAAACTGTTAAATCTACATGTTTAAAACGTTAAATCTACACGTTTAAACTGTTAAATCTACATGTTTAAACTGTTAAATCTACATGTTACTCTGTAAATATGCTTACAGTTGGATGTGTTTTTCGACAATATTGTTCTGGAAACCACAGCTGCCAGTTTTTTTCCGTCAAAACAACAGGATTTTTTTTTTTTTTTACAGTGTAGACAGATAGATTTATTTGTTGTTTGTACACATTCAGGAACATAGGATAATATTAATACAATATTACCGTATGAACTAAAGGCTACACCCACTAAATATAAGGCTAATATTGTAGATTGATGTGCTTTAGTTCTGTGTAACATTTTCCTCCATGTGGAGTGCACATTGTTCACAGACACAAACACAGTTCGGTTTGTTGTTGAGAGTATCATTATGTAATATAATTTATGAATGCATTTTCAGTCTCTGTAACAATATACAACTGCAATATTACAACATTCAAAACAAGACCTTCAGGAAAAAACAGACTGAAGTATCTAATATTTACTGTGAGTTTCCTTTGTACTTAACCTATACAGACCCAGTGCTACTTTTGTGGGAGTTTCCGAATGAATTTTTCTCTCTATTTAACCTTTCTGAAGTGATTTTTCACCATTTATTATAACATTTTTCTATATTTAATTTACTGCTCATATAGATGTTCATAAAAGCTCAGATTAAAGTTGAGGGTTCTTATATCAAAAACAGAGAATACTAAAGAAAAAGTGACTTTGTTCAGTAAAATACATCATTAACTGAACATAAACCCAGTGTGTCCATCCACTGTCATTGATCCAACTCCATGGGTTTTACTGGCGAGTCAATGTTGTAGAAGATGTCAGTGTTTCCACGGTAACTACGGAGCCTCTGAATGTCCAAATGGGTCATATGTGATGACCATGAAAAGATGAAGAACTGTATTTTACATCAGTTATTTACATGTATTGATAGGATTATTGGATAAACACAGGTATTAAACAGTTTGTTCAGTAGATGGTTTTGGACGCTGGTGGATGTTTGTTTCTTTATGGGTTTACATCCCTTTAACTCCTCTATGCATACATGGGATTTTCTGAACTAATCCAGTGTTTTACACCAGGTTTCATTCAACATGTCCAATGTTTCTTAT
Organism: Sphaeramia orbicularis; assembly: GCF_902148855.1. Classification (NCBI taxonomy): domain Eukaryota; kingdom Metazoa; phylum Chordata; class Actinopteri; order Kurtiformes; family Apogonidae; genus Sphaeramia; species Sphaeramia orbicularis. The sequence continues at coordinate 56,119,299 of NC_043978.1, read as the reverse complement.
TGTTTGGGACAGAGATTAAACTAAATACTGATTATTTCCTGTAGAAGCCATGTAGGTTATATTTTATATGAGTTTTTAATGTTGTATGCAATATTTCACTCTATTTTGTGTTTTCATAAAGGGGTTGAGAAATAGAAATTATGTGTAAAACAACATAGCTAAGGGCATCCTAAGACTTCTGCACAGGACTGTATTTGTCAGTCAAGTATAAATGAAGTTAATAACAGCCTGTGTGTTACGGATGTGAAACACATTGTATATTTTAATACATTATTAATATTATTTGACTGGCTCATGTTAACTGTCAGCCAAAGGGAATGGTATCATATAGACAGGTAAAATATTAATAATTAGGCATTTTTAGTTGCAAGAAGATCACAAAAGAAGTCTTTTGTATTAGGTAAAATCTATGGTGGTTGACAGGTGCAAGCATGCTTCATATACAGAATCAACCTGCATATTAAAAGAACTCACTGCATTTAAGAAAACAAATGAATAGAGGAAAACGCTGCAAATATGGACATACATTCAACTAAAAACACATATAAAACAGAGTTTAATGTCAGTGCAAACTTGACCAGGAACCAAAGGTCCCTAATTGCTCAGTTGCGTACAGGAATCCTTCCCTTGGCTTTAGAAACTGGGAGATTGACCCAAACCCCAGAAGAAAACAGACTTTGTGGACTGTGTGATTTGGGAGAAGTGGAAAATGAATCCCATTTTCTTTTGTATTGTTCTCTATATGATGAACTGAGAGCCTCTTTGCTTGATGACATGTGTATCCGAAATCCTGATCTGTTCTGGAGCACTGATGATGACCAGATGAAATGGTTGTTTAGTTCAAATGTGTTTAAATTAGCATTATTTGTTTGTAAAGCCCGGAAAAAGCGGCAGATATGTTTGTTTAAATAGGTCAGTATTTTGTTTTGTTCATATACTGCGCCTACTGTCTGCTATTTGGTCTTTGGTTTGTATTTATGGTGTCTTAGAAGCCTATGTAAAAAAAGGGCTGGGCATGTCTGTGCAAGACACAATAATAAAAACATTCATTCATTCATATGAATATGTGCTGTAAGAAAAGAGCGCTGCAGAAACTAAAACAAATGCAAGAAGAAAACGCTGCATATCGTCTCACACAACGGGAGTGCCCCAGGCCTCCAGAGGCAGCACCGAGTTTTCACCCGAGAAACAGACAACGGCGAGAAGAACAGTTTATGGTGGAAGGTCTTCATAATATTTTAATAGATTAAGGCCAAATGTAAAAAAAAAAAGAAAAGAAATACCTTTACATCTGTGTGCTCTCTCACATCGAACATCACGTCAGTCCTTCCACCATAAACTCTTCTCGCCGTTGTCTGTTTCTCGGGTGAAAACTCAGTGTTACATGATCAGTAAATTCAATAAAGGAAAATACTGGATTTTCACGTAAGAACTGAGCATAATATTAGAATAAATGATGAATTAGAAATACAGAAAAAAATCATTTGAGATCTGCCGTAAAAATAGCATCAGCCCTTTTTGGGTTAAGACAGTGTTTTTCAACCCTGGGGTCAGGACCCCACGTGGGGTCACCTGGAATTCAAATGCGGTCGCCTGAAATTTTTAGTAATTGATAAAAAAAAAAAAAAAAAAAAAAAACTTACTAATAAAAAATATATGGTGAGTTGAAAGAGACAATCACAATACATAAAAGACTTCTTACCTCCACCTACTGGACTGGAGGTGTAGTGCAGTTTCTTTTACCACTCCCCTGTACGTCATCAGCCTGATTGGACTGAATTACCCGGAACTTTGGGGTGCGGTAGAAACACAAAGCGCACAGATTACCAGAAATTCTTTTACCCGGGAAAATAAGTTCCTGGTAGTAAAAGTTCCTGGTATTTTGGTGGAAAAGGGCCTTGTGTCAATCAAGATTGATGAACATTTCAAAACTATGAAAACTGAATACATTTGATGTGACTGTCCAGGTTCATGTTTTGTGGCCAACCCATCACATCTCAGAACATTGTGTCATACATAGCAAAAGGTTCTTTCAGAAGCTCTGAGAAACTTCCCAAACCAGTCCTAGGGCATCAGTCTTTGCTAGAAGGTTTTAGGCCCCTTTCAGGACTTTCTAAGGGGGTTTTCACAATGTTTGTGGGTACAGTCCCTGTAATCTACGTTGAAACATTTCCTGTGTTGCAATGTCAGTGCAAGTGGTGAAGCTATGTTCAGCTCAGAGTAACAGAACTGCAGTAGTGAAACTAGGTTTTCTACACATGGAGTTAACACACAATAGTGATGACTCATAACAGTGGAACTGAGCCATCACTGACTTTAAAGGAGTGCAATTTTGCTTTTTTAAATGGAATTATGCATTTTAACCCTTTCATATATAGTGGTCACTCCAGTGGACAGCTATTCTCCAGCTGTTCTATTGTTTATTCATGGGTTTTTGTAGTGGGACTAGTACAAATGCTGAACCCAAATGCAAGACCAGAACACAGATGACCAATTGAGTGTGTTTATTAAACACAATCACAGTAGTAAAAACACAGCACAAAATTGTTAACACGTCTATGAAGGCGTGTGATACTGGACTCTTCGTCCGGGCTGTGAACGGAGAATATGGATGGTCAGCACGGCCGAGCCGGAGGATTCCCGTCAACACCCCGACTAGGGCAAAACAGAGGATAGTCAAAAAACAAACCAGGTCATACACAGGAGGGCAATTCAGGAGGCAACGGGACATGAGGGAAAGGCTACTCACGGTCAGGGTCCAGGCGAGGGTCGAAACACAAGGTAACACGTTGGAGGCTGAGGTAGTCAGGGAATAGGCAGAATCAGAAGTCGATGTACGAACCAGGTCAGAACCAGACGAGCAGGCAGACGAGGAACAGGCGGAATCGGTGGTCGGAAGGCAAAAACGGGTCAAGAACGGGCAGACAGACTGACAGGTATCCAAAAACGCTGGTAAGTGAGCACACAAAGGTAGAACACAAACTGGCAAAGAAACAGGGGAAAACACAGGGTTTAAATACACAAGAGGGAGGGAAGACAATAGGACACAGGTGGAGACAATCAGGGAGGAGTCAGGTAATCAGGAGCAGGTGAAACAATCAAGGAGGGGAAGTAAAAACACCAGACATGACACAAGAGGGAAACTTAACAAAATAAAACAGGAAATGACAGAGAAAACAGAAAAGACAGACACAGTCTGGGAGCAGACATGACAGTACCCCCCCCTCTAGGGGACGGCACCGGACGGCCCAGGAACCTCCGGGTGGCGGCGATGAAAGTCCCGGATCAGGTCCGGGTCCAGGATGTAAGAGGCGGGCACCCAGGAACGCTCTTCAGGGCCGTATCCTTCCCAATCCACCAAGTATTGAAATCCTCTTCCCCGGCGACGGGCCGCTAGGAGCCGGCGTACAGTGTAGGCTGGACCTCCATCAATGATCCGGGGTGGCGGTGGTGGCTGGGTGGGAGGAACTAACCGGCTCTCCTTAGCCGGTTTAACTTGACTCACGTGGAAGGTAGGATGAATCCTCATGGTCCTAGGTAGCTTCAGACGGACAGAGACAGGATTAATAATTTTTGAGATTGGAAATGGGCCCACGAACCTGGGTGCCAATTTGCGGCTCTCCACCCTCAAGGGAAGATGACGGGTTGACAGCCACACACGTTGGTCGCGCTGGTAGACTGGGGCTGGAGTCCTGTGCCGGTCTGCAGCTGTCTTGTAGACCCCCGAGGCCTTTAACAGAGCTTGTCTGGCGCGAATCCAAGTCCTCTTGCATCTCCTTATCAGCGCCAGAGCTGAGGGGACACTGGCGTCCTTCTCCAGGGCCGGGAACAGAGGAGGTTGATAACCACAAACTACATGAAAAGGAGACAAACCAGAAGAAGCACAGGGCAGCGAGTTGTGGGCATATTCAACCCAGATCAGCTGGCGGCTCCAGGAAGCAGGGTTCTGGGAGGCCAAAACTCTAAGACCGGCCTCCAGCACCTGATTGAGCCGCTCAGTCTGACCGTTGGACTGTGGGTGATAGCCCGAGGACAGACTAACAGATGCCCCAATAAGGGAACAAAAAGCACGCCAAAAACGTGCGACAAACTGAGGACCTCTGTCCGAAACAATGTCTCTGGGAAAACCATGTAATCGACAGACATGATATAACATGGCCTCTGCTGTCTCCTTAGCAGAGGGGAGCTTAGGTAGTGGAACAAAGTGAGCCATCTTCGAAAAACGGTCAACAATGGTCAACACAGTGGTATTTCCATCAGACGGGGGCAGCCCCGTCACAAAGTCTAGTGAAACATTAGACCAGGGTCTACTGGGAACAGGTAGAGGGTGTAATTGACCAACCGGAGGTTTATTGGAGGTCTTACACGCAGCACAGACGGGACAGGCAGCGACATACTCCGCCACTTCTTTCTCCAAAGCGGGCCACCAGAAACGCTGTTTAATAACGAAAACAGTCCGCTGAACTCCCGGGTGACATGTCAGCCTGGATGTGTGAGCCCAGTGGATGACCTGCGGGCGGAGGTGATCAGGGACAAACAGACGGTCTGGCGGAACGCCAGCCGGGATATCACAGTCTTGTAAAGCATCAATAACAGATTTCTCAATCTCCCACTGCACCGCCCCCACCACACAGGTCTCAGGGAGGATAGGTCCCGGTTCAGAATCAGAGTTGACGGGCATGAAGAGTCTAGACAGAGCGTCAGGTTTCACATTTTTAGAACCAGGCCGATATGACAGTGAAAAGTTGAATCGTGTAAAGAACAGAGCCCACCTGGCCTGACGGGAGTTGAGTCTCTTAGCCGACCGCAGATACTCTAGGTTTTTGTGATCCGTCCAGATCATGAATGGTATTTCGGTCCCCTCCAGCCAGTGGCGCCATTCCTCCAGGGCCACCTTGATGGCTAGCAACTCCCTGTTGCCGATGTCATAATTACTCTCCGCTTTCGACAGTCTCCTGGAGAGGAAAGCGCACGGGTGAAGTCTGTTGTCCTTTGGGGAGCGTTGCGAAATGACTGCCCCAACCCCCAGATCAGAGGCGTCCACCTCCACAACGAACTGACGAGCTGGATCCGGAACCGACAGAATGGGGGCCGAAGTGAACGCCCTCTTCAGCTTCACAAACGCTGCGTCAGCTTCGGGATTCCATCTGAAAACGGACTTGGGAGAGGTTAGAGCATGCAAAGGGGCAGCCAAACTGCTGAACCCCCTAATGAACTTCCTGTAGAAATTAGCGAATCCAAGGAATCTCTGGACATCCTTACGACTGGTGGGCGTGGGCCAATCCCTGACAGCACTGACCTTGTCTGGGTCCATCTGGACACTCCCCTCCGCGATGATGAAACCCAGAAAGGAAACAGACGGGCGGTGAAACTCACACTTCTCAGCTTTTACAAACAGTTGATTCTGGAGCAGTCTTTGGAGCACCTGGCGGACATGCTGGACATGTGACCTCTCATCCGAAGAAAAAATAAGAATGTCATCCAGATACACAAATACAAAAACATTGAGCATGTCACGTAACACATCATTGACTAATGCTTGAAAAACAGCGGGGGCGTTAGTGAGACCAAACGGCATCACTAAGTACTCATAGTGTCCACTTGGGGTGTTAAAGGCAGTCTTCCACTCGTCCCCTTCTCTGATTCTCACCAAGTGATATGCGTTACGGAGGTCTAACTTGGTGAATACTTTGGCCCCGTGTAATAGTTCGAAAGCTGAAGACATGAGGGGTAACGGATATCTATTACGGATGGTAATGTCATTAAGGCCACGATAGTCAATACAAGGGCGTAGCGTCTTATCCTTCTTGTCGACAAAGAAAAACCCTGCCCCAGCTGGAGATGAGGATGGTCGAATCAGGCCGGCCGCCAGGGACTCATCAATATATTTTTTCATAGCAGCCGTCTCCGGACCAGACAGAGAATACAGCCTCCCCTTAGGGGGGCAGGTACCAGGACGCAAATCAATGGCACAGTCATACGGTCTGTGAGGGGGCAGCGCAGTAGCGCGTGACTTATTAAATACCTCTTTAAGGTCGTGATAACACTCGGGTACCTTACTAAGAGCAGGAAACACCGTCTCCAGCTCCTCCGGAGAAATGACAGGAGCCACAGTGACCTGGACTGGCTTGGACAGAGGGTCAGGATCCCGGACCCCCTCACGACAGGAACCACACCTCTCTCCCCAAGCTTGGACCTCCCCCGTTTGCCAGTTAATACAGGGGTTATGGAAAGAAAGCCAGGGGTGACCTAATATGAGAGGGTGAGAGTCAGAGTGGTAAATATGAAAACTGATTTCCTCAGAGTGACCATCTTTGAACCGGACAGTAACTGGTTGAGTCCGTTGAGTCACTCTACAGATAATGTGATTGTCTAAAGCCCTCGCCTCCAGGGGCTTCAGAACCGGGAGCAGACTGAGGTGGAGCTGCTTAGCTAATTCTTCATCCATCAGATTAGCGTCTGACCCGGAGTCTATCAGGACTGGAAGCTGCAGAGACACAGAGTTAGAGCACACACAGACCAAGGGCTGAACACGAGAGGCGCTGGACACACAGAACGTTCTGCTCAAAAGAGAGCCCCCACCTGCCATCGTTCCAGGCTTCACTGGGCAGTTGCTGACTCGGTGCCCCTCCTGACCACAGTAAAGACACAGACCAGCCACCAGACGGCGATGACGCTCCTCTGCTGACAGACGAGTCCGACCCACTTGCATCGGTTCCACCTTTGAACCCCCGCTGGACTCAGGTACTGGGTGAGGGGGTTCTGAGTGGGGCTTACTCACAGAAGGCTGGCGGTTCCATGATGGTTCTGGCTGCCAAAACGCCGACTGGTCAGAGACCCGAATAGCTGCCTCGATGACCTCATCCAGTGAATGGAGTTCCTGCCGGAGCGCCATCTCACGACCGATAGTGCGGTTAAGACCGCTCTGGAACGCAGAGATCAGAGACTTCTCGTTCCATTCAGATTCTGCTGCCAACGAACGAAACTCACTGACATACTGCCTTATGGGGCGATCTCCCTGCCTCAGCCTCATGAGTCTTTGACCGGCCTGTGGTCCACGGATAGGATGGTCATAAATCCTTTTTAGCTCAGCCATCAAACTCGAGGCTGACTGAGTGATGGGAGACCTTTGTTCATAGGCTGCGTTGAAAAGGCTTAAAGGAGGGCCTTCCAACAGACTAGCAATATATGCAACCTTAGCTGACTCATTAGCAAAACGGCGGGGCTGGGAATCAAAAATGAGCTGCAGTTGCGTACAAAAATTACGGCAAGTATCAGGGTTACCTGTGTACTTAGATGGAGGTGGGATGTTAGGTTCCTCCAAGGCTTTAACGGGTGAGACAGAGTTAATATTCTCGACTGGCGGGACCGGAGCAGAAGCCTGGTTACCAGAATACTGGGAAAACTGAACGGACAGCTGATTCATCTTATCCATTAGGGAGTGCAAAATCTGTTCATGTCCCCCTAAGCGTTGCCCCTGGGACCGAACTGCCTCCCGGACCTGGTCTAGGTCTGCTGGGTTCATCTTATTGGCCAGTTTGTACTGTAGTGGGACTAGTACAAATGCTGAACCCAAATGCAAGACCAGAACACAGATGACCAATTGAGTGTGTTTATTAAACACAATCACAGTAGTAAAAACACAGCACAAAATTGTTAACACGTCTATGAAGGCGTGTGATACTGGACTCTTCGTCCGGGCTGTGAACGGAGAATATGGATGGTCAGCACGGCCGAGCCGGAGGATTCCCGTCAACACCCCGACTAGGGCAAAACAGAGGATAGTCAAAAAACAAACCAGGTCATACACAGGAGGGCAATTCAGGAGGCAACGGGACATGAGGGAAAGGCTACTCACGGTCAGGGTCCAGGCGAGGGTCGAAACACAAGGTAACACGTTGGAGGCTGAGGTAGTCAGGGAATAGGCAGAATCAGAAGTCGATGTACGAACCAGGTCAGAACCAGACGAGCAGGCAGACGAGGAACAGGCGGAATCGGTGGTCGGAAGGCAAAAACGGGTCAAGAACGGGCAGACAGACTGACAGGTATCCAAAAACGCTGGTAAGTGAGCACACAAAGGTAGAACACAAACTGGCAAAGAAACAGGGGAAAACACAGGGTTTAAATACACAAGAGGGAGGGAAGACAATAGGACACAGGTGGAGACAATCAGGGAGGAGTCAGGTAATCAGGAGCAGGTGAAACAATCAAGGAGGGGAAGTAAAAACACCAGACATGACACAAGAGGGAAACTTAACAAAATAAAACAGGAAATGACAGAGAAAACAGAAAAGACAGACACAGTCTGGGAGCAGACATGACAGTTTTGTTGTTTTAGTTCCATATCAGCCAACACAGTGGACACTTATGCACCATCCCTTACACTGACATTCATACCATTACTGTAACTTTGGTGTTCTAGATAAACCTGATCTGCACTAACATGTTTTAGTGTAAAGCAATTGCTAATTGTTATTAGACTGTAATTAACAGTTTTCTGGAACAAAAATTATTATTTTTTTGCATATGTTATGTATTTTGGACATTACCGCTGGCCGTATGACAAGGGCAATGTATGATGGGAGAACCGGATGTCGTGATGCCTATTGTAACATGCCAAATGGCAAAAATAAACACACGCTGAAGCATAACTTAGGTTTGTAATTTCCTTATGCTTATACACTCGGCATGTAGCAGTCAGATATAATAAATGGCGACGAGGATGGGATGAGCTTCTGCGAGGACCATGTGTGTGTAAATTGTGTATGTGTGTGGAATCAAGTTTAGTTCTGAGTGGCTGTTTTTTTCGTTAGCAGTGATAAGCTAATGCTGCTAGCTGGCACTTGGTGCCGTAGCCGGTGTCTGCTGTAAAAAAAAAAACAAACAAAAAAAACCCGAATGGAATTACCATATGGGAGGATCTGGATGTCTGCTGAAAAGGAATTAACAGAGGATAATACTAATAACCAGGAGTGTGCACAGAAGATGGCTGGACTTATTGGGAATATTGGCCCTTTTGATGAATATGTGGAACAGTGGAGCGCATATTCAGAACGTTTTGATTATTTTGTATCAGCAAAATGACATTCCTAATGATAAAGTGGTACCCACCTTTCTGTCAGTAATGGGTCCAAAGACTTTTAATTTGTTATGTGACCTCCTGCAGCCCACCAACCCAGGGGCCAAAACTTATGCAGAAATAGTAGATGTTCTGACACAGCACTTTTCACCTAGACCATTAATTATTGCAGAAAGATTTAGATTCCACCGACGGAATCAAGAGGAAGGTGAGTCTGTTACTGTTTGTTGCAGCACTAAGGAAGTTAGCAGAACATTGTGAATTTGGACAAGTACTAAATGACGCCTTAAGAGATAGACTGGTCTGTGGACTATGAAATGAAGCTGCACAGAAGAAACTGCTGACTGAGAGTGACTTGACGTTACAGAAAGCCATTAACAGCAGTGTTTCCATGGAAATGACCTCAAAGGAGGCTCAACAGCTGAACGCAACAGGAAGAGTGCATACAGTCCAAACGAATAGGCAAAGTGGACAAGGAACGTGCTTTTGCTGTGGCAAAATGGAACATCTTGCCATGGCATGCTGGTGTATAGAGATGGACTGTCGCAGTTGTGGAAAAAGAGGCCAAATAGAACGTGTTTGTCAAAGCAAAAGAAACAGAGAAAACAGCAAAGTCTGCCAGCAGACAAGATCCTGGGAAATACAGAAAGAAAACACAGGTGCATACCGTGAGACAAAAAGAAACTATGTCCAGTGATTCTTTGGAGGGAGAACAAGAGGTGAGTGTTCATACACTGAAAATAATGAAGATTGATGAAGACACAGAAGGATATTGGGTTGAACTCATGTTGGAGGGGCATCCAGTGAGTATGCAAATTGACACTGGTTCAAAAGCATCCATCATCTCAGATGGGGTTTACAAACAAGTTTTGAGACACCTTCCACTACAACCTTCTGACACAAGGTTCAAAACCTATCTAGGAGAACCTGTGCCCATGGCAGGAATGATTAATGTCATGGTCCAGAGTGACAAGCAAGTGAGGAAACTCCCCATCTGCATCATTAAAGGTGATTACCCAGCCATCCTGGGACGTGTGTGGCTAGAGAAAATGAAGCTGAACTGGCACACTGTGAAAATGGTAACACAAACTGCCACCAACCTAGCTGATATTTTGAAGAAACATGATGAGGTGTTCCGGAACGAATTAGGCAGAAGGAAAGACATCACTGTCAGACTAAGCCTTAAGCCAGAAGCAACACCAAAGTTCATGAAGGCCAGGTCGGTACCATATGCTATCCGAAACAAAAGTGGAAGGTGAACTGGATGCCTTGGTTAGAACCGGTGTCTTGGAACCAGTGATTATCAGTGAGTGGGCCACGCCCATAGTTCCTGTACTGAAGAAGACTGGAGAAATACGCATCTGTGGAGAATTTAAAGTGACACTGAACCCTGTATTGTCAGCAGAACAGTATCCTCTTCCTCACATTGATGATTTGTTTGCAGGCCTAAGTAAGGGCCAAAAGTTTAGCACAATAGACCTTAACCAAGCCTACTTACAGATGCACATTCATGAGGATTCCAAGGAATTGCTCACAATCACCACACAAAAGGGGCTTTTCAGATACTACCGGCTCCCTTTTGGAATCACATCAGCTCCTGCACATTTCCAACGGGCCATGGATCAGATCCTACATGGTCTCCCTGGTGTGCAGTATTTCCTGGATGATATCCTGTGCACAGGAACTACGGATGAGGAACATCTTTGCAATTTGGATCAGAGGTTGCGCTAGACATTTTTATTGTCCGTCATTTTGACGGACAGGGTCGTAAAAATTCCGTCATAACATATTATTATCAGTCATTTCAAATTTTTATTTTTTAATGATAAAGAGATATATTTAGTATTATTTAATGTTCAAAAACATTTCAATGATGCAGCAGCTGTAGTTGCTGCTGGCAGATAAACCAACGTGATATCACGACTCGCATAATTATATACACCACTTATAATTGGTGTGTTCTGCACTGAGGGTCAGGGTTCAGGTTATATGAACCAGAGATCTACGCACAAATGGACATGCCATCAAATAACACATGAAAGGTAGAAAATGCGTACATATAGCACACCAAATGCCACTGGCATATTCCTTGCTTTTCCGTCATCCTCCACCCCATCCGTCCCTCTTTTTTCACCGCGTTTATCAATGCCATCATATTTACTGGGCTTTCTAAAATAACTAAGGAGACTCGGCTGTCTGCACAGTTTGCGCTAGAGAAGTATCATCTAATTTTGGCTAAAGTCAGCAAAACAACGACACAAGACTGGACACTGACTGATTAATGTTCACACTCACCATCAACTGGACAGGAGGTCTACTACAGGTGGACTAACGGTGAGTCATGTGACTGCAGTACCGCTGTTGTATTCAGTGTAGTTGTGAACAGTGGTGCTGTTGGTTCTATACAGGTGGATGTTGGTTCTATACAGGTGGATGTTGGTTCTATACAGGTGGATGTAGGTTCTATACAGGTGGATGTAGGTTCTATACAGGTGGATGTAGGTTCTATACAGGTGGATGCTGTTATGGAATGTTTGATGGCTCGTTAAGAGAGACAGACAGACCAGCGATTCTGCGAACAGGTTCTGTTCACAGTGTTGTGTGAAAACTTTCTTTGGTAGTATGAGACTGGTGTGTGTGTGTTCCTTTAAGTGCGAGAGCGGTGTGTGGTGCGTGCGTGAACGTATGGTGTGAGTGGTCGAGCAAGGTGAGGGAGCAGCAGTTTTGAGTATGAGTGTGTAAGAGGACAGAAGGAAAAAGTGTACAAACATCCATATACTGTGCATAAATAAAAGCTGCTGTCTTCCACTACCGGCAAGGCAGTTAACCCGACATCGGCCCTGGAGGAAATCTGCCCTGTTCTCGCTGACTACGGTCGGACGAGCCGAGCAGGAGAGGTTAACAGTAGATTACCCTCAGTATTTGAATCTGTCAAAATGACGGACGGCCTTCAGAATTTTCCGTCATTTTAAAAAAAAATCTGTCAATGACGGAATATTTTTGGTTAACGCGACCTCTGATTTGGATACCGCTCTTCAGAGGTTGCAAGACTATGGGCTCAGGGTTCACAAAGACAAGTGCGAATTCTTTCAACCATCTGTTGAATATTTGGGGCATGTAATTGATGCTCAAGGTTTACACACTGCACCATCCAAGATACGTACCATAGTGGATGCTCCGCCCCCAGAGAATGTGAGCCAATTGCGTTCATTCTTGGGCTTACTAAATTATTATGACTGTTTTGTTCCCAACTTATCCTCCATGCTCAAACCACTGCATGACCTGCTTTGTCAAGGTAAGACATGGAGATGGAGTGACGCCTGTTAGGAGGCGTTTCGGAGAGCAAAAGAGACATTAGTGACATCAGGGGTACTGACCCACTTCGACTCATCACTTCCCATTCAGTTGGCCTGCGATCCGTCCCCATATGGGGTGGGGGCTGTCATTTCTCACTTAATGCCAGACGGAGGAGAAAGGCCTATAGCATTTACATCACGTACCTTGAACAAAGCAGAGACTAATTATGCTCAAATAGAATGTGAAGCATTGAGCATCATCTTTGGTGTTTGCAAGTTCCATCAATATCTCTATGGGAGGCGATTTACACTTCTGACTGACCACCGACCCCTCATGACCATCCTAGGGTCACACACTGGGATACCTTCACTCGCAGCGAGTCGTATGCAGCGGTGGGCATTACTATTATCAGCACACTTATATGATATCAAGTATCGAAAGGCTGACCTGCACTCCAATGCAGACGCACTATCTAGGTTACTACTGCCTGTCACCAGACCTGAGCCACGGACCGCTGAAATCTTTTACTTCAGCAAGGTGGATGATGCGCCAGTTTCAGCTGCTCAGGTGAGAAGAGCCACCCGTACTGACCCTGTCCTATCAGTGGTAATGGACATTTTGATGAGGAATAGATCAGGCGGTGACAACTCCAGTATTCAACCCTATCTCTCCAGGAGAGCAGAACTGTCGGTGCAAGCTGGTTGTTTACTATGGGGGAGGAGAGTGATTATTCCGCCATCTTTACGCAAACTCATCCTGCAACAGTTCCACGCAGGTCACACTGGAATCGTTCGAATGAAAGAGATAGCAAGAAGTTACTTCTGGTGGCCAGGAGTCGACAGGGAGATCGAGACTACTGTCAAAACCTGTTCCTCATGTCAGGAAGTTAGGAACACTCCACAACTAGCTCCTCTGCATCCCTGGGAGTTTCCCGAAGAACCATGACAGTGTGTGCACATTGATTTTGCAGGACCAGTGGAGGGCCGAATGCTCCTGGTGTGTGTGGACGCACACAGTAAGTGGCCGGAAGTGACCATAATGAATCCACCACAACGGTAAAAACTATTGAGAAGCTGGGGGAGATCTCCAGCCGGTTCGGTTCTCCCCTTCAGCTGGTTTCTGATAATGGGCCACAGCTGGTGTCACAAGAAATGACCACCTTCCTGCAAGCAAACGGTATCAAACACATTTGGTCCGCACCGTTCCACCCTGCAGCGAACAGGTTGGCTGAAAGGTTTGTTCAAACCATGAAAAAGGCACTAAAGACATCTCAAGACCAAGGAACCTTTCATCAGAGATTGCATAGATGAGCTATCGTAACACACCACATACCACTACCAAAGTTTCACCCGCGGCCCTGTTGTTCAAAAGAGATCTACGAACCAACTTCGACCTCCTGAAACCGACAACAGTGAAGGATGGCGTTCAGCATCAACAGGAAAAACAGATACAACACAGGATGCAGCGGGCCAAAGAAAGAGTCTTCACTACAGATGACTCCATTCTGGCAAGAAACTACAGTACTGGACCCAAGTGGGTCCCTGCAACCATAGTCAAGCAGTCTGGTCCTGTCTCCTACATTGTGCGGACAGCTCCTGGGCTGGTGTGGAAAAGACACATTGATCAACTTCTACAGGCAGCAGCATCGATCACCAGACAGCCGTCGCTGAATGACTCGGGTGAACTAGAGTTCAGAACACCCCACCACCAGCTGTCACCATCCCGAGATAAACCTGAATCTGAGGGTGAGACTTCTGTTCCCGACTCCCCTTCACGAGAGGCTGTGACGGATGCCCCTGCATCTACGGCTGTTCCAGAGTCACCCCACAGAGACAGTAAGACTGAGCATTCTGTTGAGCCCCGTTATCCGGTAAGAAACCGCCGTCCTCCAGAACGCTTGAACTTATAGACTCTTTAAGTTTTAGCGACCAACCCAAAACAACTGGGGCAGAATAATCTCCATGGGTGTGATCACAGGGTGAGGTAGTCTACCCTCACCTCGTAGTTATTTTTGATGTTGTGTAAACAGGCTGTTTAAAGACGTAAATTTACCTCGTAATGTCGTCCTACAAAATATTTTGCTTATGAGGAATTTTTAGTTATGATACCTTAAGACTTTGGTTTAAGCCCTTGCTCAGTTGTTTTGGGGCGGGGGGGCTCTGTTCTAAGGGGGAAGGAGATGTTATGTATTTTGGACATTACCGCTGGCCGTACGACAAGGGCAATGTATGATGGGAGAACCGGATGTCATGATGCCTATTGTAACATGCCGAACGGCTAAAATAAACACACGTTGAAACGTAACTCAGGTTTGTAATTTCCTTATGCTTATACACTCGGCATGTAGCAGTCGGATAATAGCATATCCATCTGAAACCCAACAATGCATTTTGTCCTCTGTAGGGGACAAAAGTTTGACAGTTTAACTTTAAAAATGCTATACATTGCAAAGGACATTCCATTAAAAAAACAATCAATAAATAAAAATAATTTTTAAAATGTATCTGAAAAAACTGTTGCATTATGCAGTTTCCAATCAAGACAATTTTTTTTTTATGTAAAAAAGCTAAAAGTGTCAAATTCCTGGGTCTGAGGAGGATATTATCGCCATGAAATGAGTAATAACTAATATTAGAGTATGATAAAATGTGAGAAAACATTAGCAATTTAGCGGCGTTAAAAATGTTTTTATTTCATGGTTTTCACACAGTATATCACTTTCTGATGATGATGATGACTGATACATGTTTCTTTGCTTCAAAAATTAAATGCATGGTGTCCAGCTGAGTGGACATTTTTGTAACTACATGAAAAATAGGTTCATAAAAAAATTCATTTGCATTGTTTTTTTCATGCCTAAAGAGGAATAAAAACACTCAAGAAAAAAAATATTGACTAAGGTTCTCGTAATTCATGCATGAAAGGGTTAAAAGATTTCCCTGTGGTCTACATCAACTGTAAATGCTCTGCTTGGGTCTGAATTCTTCGTTAATTCAACTCCACAGGTCCATCTTCAACCCTATTTCTCAGTAATGACACTAGAAAGGTCATTTTGAGTGCTGGCCCTCCAAATGCACATGAGCCACTTCACGCCCCAGCTCCTCCAGGTTGTTGACTGTCCCGTTCAGCCACTTGAGTTCGTTAATACAACCGACAACTGAACATTTTAGGTAATCGGCTCAAAGTTTGTATATATTTTCAGTATGGACTACAACTGCTGCTGCTGACAAACAGTTATGGCGTACTCAGAGAAATGTTCGTCAGAAGTCTGAACCTTATATGTGCAAATGTTGTGATGTAACTAGTTATAAAATTTAACAATTTAAGAAGGAATTGAAAGGGGTTGTAGAAATCCACTTGATTTTTGCCAGAATAAATATAAAGATAGCTTTGCAGCACCTAGAGGGTCTAAATTCAAACTTTTTGAACTGTTAGGGTCCAAATACACAAATAAATGAACCACAGACTAAGAAAAGTGGGTTTAGCAAAATATGAGCCCTTTAAACTGAACGGTGACTTAAAAATCCTCACTAATGTAATGTTTGTCATTTCACTATTGCCTTCTAGAGTCATCATCCAAAGTCTCTGCTGCTGCTGTGTGATGGGGGACCGCGAGTGAGCAGGGGGGCAGATCCAGCTCAGATCGGATCAGTATTCATGGAGCAGAGCCCTGCTGCCATGTGGGCCTGTCTGCTCGGGGCCGGACTTGTCCTGGGTAAATGCTCCGATTCCTCACGGTGTGGAAAACGAGGTTAACTCAGTGTGTCTGTGGATGGATGTAAAAACACAGAGTAACAAAAGGCTTGTCTTTCATTCATAAATTAGATGCAGGTAGTAGGAGTTTGGAAAAGTCAAGTTCACCAACTGGTTTGACTAGTTTTGATGAATGTTTTTATATGAGGAACAATTATGAAAAAAGCAAAGATGAACGATGAGGCACACAATTAAGGATTGAATGAAATGTTTTTTTCAGGGCTAACACTAATACCAATAATCGGTAATCACTGAGACTGAAAACCAAGACACCTTTGGGGTAAAAATGAAAAGTTGAGTGAATGAAAAGATTTTACAGTAACTCCAACACAGGCCTTTAAGTTGTCTGTTAAATCAAATGAAGACGTACAACATAATCATAATTTAACAATATGATATAATATAATATCAATTTAAAAAAAAAAAGGATCTTAGCTGTTCCTAGGACTGTGCTCTTTTGGACTCAGATCTCTGAGGTTGTTCCTGGTACCTTCTGGTTCCATCCACTCAGCTTTGGGGTCACTGCCCCTAGTGCCCCCATCACTACTGGTACTACTGTTGCCTTCACACCCCACATTTTCTCTATCCCCTCTTTCAGCCTTGGTTTTTCTTGAGCTTCTCGTGTTCTTGCTTTCTGATGAATTTCTTTCTTTCTGAATTACACATTGTCCAGGAGGATGAGAACACAGTTATATACATTAGAATCAAATAAATGGCATCTATTTTAATTTGTGTGGATTTTTTTTCTGATTTTGAATTTGAACTAGAATGGCACTGCCATTACTTTTAATTTACACCTTTGAGAGCTTTTGTTTATTTGGCATTATTAGTACATACAGTAATTTTTTAATGCTTAAAAAAGGACATTGGGAAGGAGAGGGTAGAAGTGAAAAATTATCATGCAAACACCTTCCCTTAAAAGATTAAACTCACTGAAAAATCACTGAAATGAATCCAAATACAGGCATCAATAGAATATAAGAAGGGAAAAAAAACAGCTTTTATAGATAAGATTATACTTAAAAGTTTAGGTATGGTATGAGGAAAATATATCAGCCATTATACATTTTCTTTAAATTTAGTCCTTTAAATGTTTGGGGTTTTTTTTTGTTTTTTGTTTTTTTTTTTTAAATAAGGCTAATGTCTTCAGAAACTCATTAAGTAGGAGGTTAATTTGTCCAAAATTATGCATGCTAGACTCTTCATGTTCATTTATCATTTTACTGTTGATCAGGATTTCCTCTTGACATGTAATCCATCAGAGGCAGATCCAACCAACTGAAAACGCACACCAATAAGGGTAAAAGTGTATTAGATATAATATTCAGGTTAGCCTTGAACTAAATATTAGCCATATAGATGTATATTTATGCACACATGTTCTGGGGATCCTTAGAAAAAACAGTTCTAATTGATAATAGAGAAGCGTGCATGGTCAAGATGATAGGATCATGTTGAGTTTCCACACACCCACACCATAATAACTACCACCGCACTCATGTGCAGTCACGTCCAACCTTCAAATTTTAAACCTTAGGTCAAATGGCACATATATACATTCATAAATTACTTTGATGAGATAGTTTGCATACCACAAAATGTGGAAACATCATCTTGATCTACAACACATAGTTTCTCCATGTACGATTCGTGTGAGGACATGCAATACGGGTCAGATGACGTAACGGTTCACTAACTTTAGAGCTGCAGTAACTGGTGCCAAAGTTTCACTGTTTTGATCAAATTAATCTTTAATCAGGAGGAAATAAGTCGACTGGTAGTGACTTTTGAGGGCCAATATAATAACAGAAGTTTAGGGGGATAAGCTGATGGCCAAATACACAGTATCATTCCTGAAAAAAAGTGACATTGTATTTTTGACTTTATTAGAAACTGGATAACATTTGGACTGAAGACCTAAGTAATGAATACCTAAACAAACACTTACCAGCAAAGTCACCACAATTAATCAATACATCAAAATATATATTCAGGTAACTAAAAAAAACCAAACTGATTCTGAGTGTATTCATTCTGTTTTTAAATTACTTTATTTTCTCTCAACATCAGTATTTCTAGTTGAGAAGCCTAATATTACCCATAGGCCACAGTCAGAGCTGAATTCTGAGTTTGTGAAACATCTCTCTATGACAAGAACAACAAAACCTGGCATCCCTATCAACAAACTATTTGTATATTTAACTGTGGTGTCAGTAAAAGCAAGTGAACAGTGGAATAACCTTCTATTTGACAATAGATATCCCCGTGTTCCATACACATAAGACCTATGGAAAACAATGGGGGAAAAAATATTTTGTGATGCCTTTTAATCTGTTGTACAATGTCATTTTCTGTTAATATATTTTTTCATGTATTCTTTTGTTTTGTTTTTACGAATCTGCATATTTACAGTGCTGTGTTGAAGTCAGACCACCCTTAGCTAAGGTTGTTTTTACATGGTTGTAATGAGCATAGTATCTATTTCTCAGTATCTTTATTAAAACACAGCAAAAAATAGAGAGCAATATTGTGCAAAGCATTAAAATAATGATATAAACTTCATGGCTCCTACAGGAAACAGTCAGTATTTAGTGTGATCTCTGTTCCCATGACAAAAAGAAACCCAAACAATAAAAAAACACTGGACATGTTTAGAATGAAACCTAGAAGATTAATTCTGTAAATCCCATAATGTCTGCACAGAAGAGTTCATGACACATTAAGTATAAAGGAAGGTCACACTAAATACTGGACACCTGAGTCTGTTTTTTTCTGAAATTCTTGTTTTTAATGCTGTTCTATGCATTATAATATATCGAAGAATAGAATAGAATAGAATAGAATAGAATAGAATAGAATAGAAGAGGCTTTATTTTCATTGCACAGGTTCTGCGTTTGCAATTACATGTGGTCTCTGGCAGCAACAGTGCACTATGCGATTGTATACAACACAATAAAATACAGACATGTATTTAAAGAAAAGAAAAGAAAAGAAAAAAAGTAAATATACATATATATATATGTGTGTGTGTGTGTGTGTGTGTGTGTGTGTGTGTGTGTGTGTGTGTGTGTATATATATATTCATGCAATAGAGATATGTGCAAATTAGAGATATACTGTATGACAAGGTAAGAAAATTTAAAATATGAAAGTAATATAAACAAAAGAAAAAAGTACAAATATGTTAATGTAAACATACATGTGCCAGACATAAGGTACATTACACTCATTACAGTCTTGTTTAAATAACAGACCTACTTGTGGCCTCTTCTGTGGATTCTCTTCAGTGTGTATAGTCTCTGTTACATAAAATCATTTCCTTAAAAATGTCAAATGTGACATGAATCTACTGCTTCCTCTGTCGCTGTGTGAGACACCACACCTGTCTCCCCTGTTTTTCTGTATCACTCACTGAATTGGAGTCTTTGTCATCCTCAGTCCTGGCTCCATCCGTCTCTGTTACAACCCACCCCAAACCCCCGGAGCTGGTCTCGTGTGTGTTCCAGGAACGAGCTAATATCACCTGTCAATGGAAGCCCGGAGACCCCCAGATGACGAACTACACTCTGAGCATTCGGAAAATGGCAGGGTGAGATGTGATTTTGTTGGATATGTTGGTTTTAAAATGGGCCACAGATGTAGAATTAAACTGTTGCAAAGAACTGCCAAGCACATTATTGAGTAATGTAGTAAAATCAAAAAGCAAAACAACTCTGTAAATATTACAGGTTCTAACTCTATTATTATGACTTCAGAGCCGTGGAATACATGAATATCTGTAGATATGGTGAAATGTCTGTTTTAACCCGTAAAGACCCAAACATCCACCAAAGGCATCTACTGGTCTAAACTGTTTAATACCTGTTCATCCACTAATCCTATCAATACATGTCAACAATTGGTGTAAAATGCAGTTTGTCATCTTTTCATGGTCATCAGATATGACCCATCTGGACATTCAGAGGCTTCATAGTGAATGTGGAAACACCGTCATCTTCTATAACATTGATTCACCAGTAAAACCAATGGAGTTGGATCAATGACAGTGGATGGACATGCTTGGTTTTATGTCCAGTTAATGATATATTTAACTGAAAAAGTCACTTTTTTTTTTTTATTATTCTTTAATTTTTTGATATAGTAACATTTGAGTTTTCATTAACATCTAAATTAAATATTGGAAAATACATGATTCACAGTGAAAAATGCAAAATACAGAGGATAATATTGTAACAAATAGTGATTATTTGCTTAAGAAAGGTTAAATTAAGAGAAAATTTATTTTGGAAACTGCCACAAAAGTAGCACTGGGTCTTAATGTAGCAATTTTTATGCTTCAGTTATTTTGAGGTAACTCAAACTTGCAAACTTCAGACTTTCTACAGGGCAGATAAGAATCATGTTCTTGATACTTAACTAGAAGCAGGAAACACACTAACCAAGGTGTCTGATAAGATATGTTGAGTATATTGTACACAACACGATCAATATGTTGCAGACCTCAGTTATGTCCAGGTTCTGTTTTCTTAGAACTCTGCCTGGTAGCTTTACTTCCTCACAGCCAGGGTGGTGTTTCCAAGTACAATGAGATAAATGTACAGAGGGTCCATTAAGTCTCTTTACAGTTTCACATATTTATTACAAAAGCAAATGAATAGACAAATCTAGAAATTATTACAAAATGAAGAGCAGATATCGAAGTTGTTGTTTTTTTTGCCTCATTTAACACACCTCTATATGGGACCGTTATTCGATACTGGATTTGTTTCCATGTTGGCTGTATCATTAGGGTGAGCAGGTGCTTATGAGCCACATGTGGGACAGGGGGTGTGTTTGTGTGGGACAGTGTGGGACACGTAACCGTAATGCTGGAACAAAGTCTAGATTTTTAAACAATGTCCGTCTTATTGTTGAGCTTATAAATATGAATAACAACAACTTGATTTGGTTGCACACAGTATGCATACTGGGCATTTATTTTTTGCTTTTTTTTGCACAGGTTTCAACAACTTTTTTTGCTTGTAAAAACAAAACAAAAAGCATATTTTGTCACCTCAAGTCTCTCAGTTCAAATTCCAAACTTAAAAAAAGGTAAAAGGGAATATGGATCAAATCTAACCAAACATCCCATACATACAGTGTGTCACTTCAGGTCGTATCGGCTCCATGCGCGATAGAGAAATAAGTTTGACATAGTTTGCAGAAGACCCTCTGTGAATCATCCCCCACCGTTTTCACTCATGTATAAACATTTTCCCATTCTTTTCTGTAGCTGCATCTTTTTTTGTGCGGAGTTTCCATGATTTCTGCCAATATTTGCGTGCAGGTGTCTGAGGCCTTTTCCTTTGTTTTTTGTGTGTCAGTGGGCGGAGCTCAGGAGGACACAGGTGATAGGTTGATGGACTCCTGACCCCACGTGTATGTTGGTTGATTGACAGCGGACACAGCCAATGGTGATAGCGCTGTCTCCGCTATAAAATGAAAATCATGTTTAGAGGAAGGTGACTGTCCTGCACTTTGAAGAGCCAGAGCCAATCAAATGCGAGACATCGTCTCAATTTGCGGGACGTGGAAGAAATGGTCATAATGCTGTGCGGTCCCGCACAAAGTGGGACACCTGGTCACCCTATGTATCACAGACTCATCAATGGCATCAGTTTACTTCAGGTCATTGATGTCCCATATCTTTGTTCAATACATGATATCTTTAACATAAACTCATAGAAAGAAATCCAGGGGAGTGATATCTGGTTTACGAGGTGTTCAGGGAATTGGGGAATCCCTTCCAATCCACCGGTCTGGAAATATTTGATTTTATGAACCCGCCAACATGCAGTCCCCCATGTGGTGGTGCACCATCTACCTGGAAAAGGGTGGTTGATACACATATTCAGTCAAAAGGTCAACATTTGCAGTGACTGATCTCTCGTTGAAGAAAAATGGACAAATGATTCAACTGCACATGATCCACAATGTGATTAAAAACTTTGATACCACTGAATACATAGAACAAATCTGATGAACATATCTCATCGATTGCTTTTGTGATAAATGTTTAAATTGTAAAGAGACTTTGAGGATATCCAGTACGGTGGCAAACATTTTCCCCTCTAGGACTGTTAACATCTGTAGCTTTTCAGACTCATTCACAGTCAGAAAAGCGTTGGAATTGTGCATTTTGCTGCTTATTCCACATTTGGGACAAACAATTAAAATGTTAATAAAGAGGTGAAGTCGAGCTCTATGATGAAAAAATATATTACAGTCAGTGGTGAGACACAAATAGTGTTTTGATCCTGTTTAAGTTACATCATCATTGACACATATGATGTTTGTCAGTTAAACAGATCATTTGACACGTCAAGAAAGTCCCAGTTTGATGTAAAACTGCGGACACTGTCTTGCACTGTCAGGCAACTGTGACATGACCAGACTGTAGAGAGTTTCACCTGTTTTAATACTTTTTTACCTCAATCTCAAAAGCATGAAAGGGAGAATTTTACAGGTCAAGACAATCACACATTGTAAAAGTGTTGAAATATCAGACTGTGAAAATACATAAATAGAAACAACAGATCCTCCAAAGTCAACTAAGTGATGTTAGAATTGTCCTTCTTTATAGTTTGTTCAGAGTTGCTGAAGAGTTGCTTCAACTTGTCCAGACTTGGTGATGTAAAAGCCAGAGGGCACATTTTTTAGTTTGTATTTTAAAAAAATCAAATGGAGTAGCCTTTTATTGTCACTGTACACATGGTTTCACATGATCACACAAAGAAATTTATTTAGAAATTAAATAAAATAATTGGGAAAATGGGAATTCTGACTGTTATTGTTATTGTTACTATTATTTTTGTTATTTTGTTATTATTATTGTTATTGTTACTACTATTACTGTTATTGCGACTGTTAACAATTTCTTATATATCAACAACACTGGAAAAATCAAAATCTTGCCAAGTGTATTTTTCTCATTTCTAGTCAAAATATCTCATCACACTTAAAATAAGACATAATCACCTAAAGAGTAACTTTTCAGTGAGATATAAGAACTTATTTTTAGACAATAGATCTGGAAAATCTTATTTCAAGAAATCTTACCAAGATAATTGTCACTTGTTCCACTGACAGATTTTTTTGCTTGATTTAAGCAAAAAAAAAAAACCCAAAAAAAAAAACCCCTTGAATTAAGCAAAAAATCTGCCAATGGAACAAGTGACAATTATCTTGGTAAGATTTCTTGAAATAAGATTTTCAAGATCTATTGTCTAAAAATCAGTTCTTATATCTCCCTGAAAAGTTACTCTTTAGGTGATTATGTCTTCTTTTAAGTGTGATGAGATATTTTGACTAGAAATGAGAAAAATACACTTGGTAAGATTTGGATTTTTGCAGTGAATAAACATGCTCCAATCAGCCTTAACATTATGATCACTGTCAGACAAAGGGGTATCAAGTTTTGACGATCTCATTCCAGTTAGATCTGTGAGTGGGTGGATGTACAGTATGAGGCAGTGAGTCAACATTTAGCCCTCAGAGTTGATGAGTTAGAAACAGCAAAATGAGCAGGAGTAGGTATCTGAGCAAATTTGACAAGAGTGAAAGTGTGATGGTCAAATCACTGGATCAGAGCACCTCCAGGTCTTGTTGTTCATTCCTAATGTACACTACCGGTCAAAAGTTTTAGAACAGCCCAATTTTTCCAGTTTTGTACTGGAATTCAAGTACTTCCAGTCCAATGAACAGCTTGAAATGGTACAAAGGTAAGCGGTGAACTTCCAGAGGCAAAAAAAAAAAAAAAAAAAAAGGTAAGGTTAAACAAAACTGAAAAATAATGTCCATTTCAGAATTCTACAAAAAGACGAACAAGAAATGGGTTAGCAACTGAAAGCAGTTCTGCAGCAATGGAGGTTGATCAAGTCTGGAAAGTTGGTGGCTCAATTCCTGCAGGTGTCCCAACGTTTGTGAATTCCTTCCACCCCCTGTGTCTGCAGAACAGGAGTGTGGAACACACTGTGGTACCAGACCCATGGAGCAGTACTGGAACAGGACTGGACTGAAGAAAGGAGTGTGGTACTGTAAAAATGGAAAAGAGGAAAAGGAATGAACCAGAGAAGAGAGACAGAGCATCAGAAGAGGGAAAAATGGAGGTGTGTCCTCCAGAGAAATGTCCAAGAAAGTCCAGGTGTCAGGAAGTCCAGTTTCCTTCAGCATCCAAAGGCACTGAAACTGGACTGGAAATGAGGACAGGGAGAGTGTAGCGGCCAGGGAGGCCTCCACGGGTCAGAAAAGTTAGAAACAAAACTGGAAACAGCTCTTTACCGTCACACTGCACATTTAATGTCTGCAGGGAAGCTCAGACATTCTTCACATGTCGCACAAGCACAGTTTTGCGGAGGAAAAACATGAAATAAATGTATTAAGAGTCCAAACTGATGAATAGCCACAAAAAGGTAATGACAGTAACTCTGGTCTGACCTCGAACTGTCCAGGTTACGCCCTCACGTTAGCGTAGCGTCATCATAGAAACCAAGAGCTCTTAAAGAGACATTACAGAGAAAGGCGATCATTACAAGAGGTCTGGAAGAACCAAAAACACAAGAGAATCAGAAGACAAGTTTATGACAGTCAACAGCTGGAGTGAGAGGAGACTGACAGGACAACAGCTGAAAGAAGAGAGAAGAGAGAGGAGGAGGAAGAGAGGAAGAGTTTACACTGGGAAGACAAGACTTCCAGTTGCAGGTTTGATCAGTCCATTACACCTTCTTCCAGTCTTCAGTAGTCCACTGGCAGTGTTTCATGGCCCAGCCAAGCCTCTTTTTCTTATTCTGACGTCTCAGCAATGGCTGTCTTACTGCAACTCAACCCATCAAACCTTCTGAAATGTACATTATTTTTCAGTTTTGTTTAACCTTACCTTTTTTTTTTTTTTTTAACCTCTGGCAGTTCACCGCTTACCTTTGTACCATTTCAAGCTGTTCATTGGACTTGAACTGCTTGAATTTCAATACAAAACTGTAAAAATTGGGCTGTTCTAAAACTTTTGACCGGTAGTGTAAGTATCATAATTATTTATTGGATAGTTTATCATCAGACTAAAGAGGAAAGAACAATCTAGAATTGTTCTTTCTGTATAAAAATGCTTCTTCTTGTAAAACTGTTGATGTAAACAGTGCTGTGTGCCATTCTTCATGTATGTATTGGTGGAACAGAAGCAGGATGGATCAGCACCATACTCCAGATTGAACCTGTACAAATAAAACATGTGATATGGAGGAGAGAATCTGGGAAGAAAAACTGGGGAATCCAAAAGAAGAGAAGATTTGTTTTTCAGCTCAGTTCAGTTCAAATAGAACTTGTCCATTTGGGACATGAAAATATAGCATTAATTGTGCTGAAATGGTTCATTTTTGAGCTGAAAACATAGTTCATATGAGCATCAACATGTTGAACAGAACTGAAATCCTGTCCATTTGAACAACTGTCATTTACCAACACAAAGTTCCTTTGGATTCACTGAGACTGATTTAATATGAACAAACACAGAAATAAGACCTCTAAGCAAATTTTAGCCGATATCATAAATGTGGATTTCTTTCTTTTTTTTGTATTGTACTTCTGGAGATGCACAATGGAAATAAATAAAAAAATTGATAAAAAAAAAAAAATGTATGACCAAGACTGTACTTGGTGAACTTGATTGTGAGAAACAGCCTATATGTTCACTTGGTGCCTAATAAATCCAACCCAGTGAAAGGTACCATTGTAATGAAATCATCAATATTATTATCATTTCTCCTGTCAGTGATCAGAATATTATAGCTGGTCGGTGTATATCATGTTTACTCTCTATAACCATTAAAAAAATCAAGTCAAATTCTCTCGGTAGCAAACGGCTGTGTTTTTGCATGTAGGTCACATTTGTATGTTGTACAGGTGTTGGCACGTTAGCAGTAGCGTGACATTATAGTGAAATGTGCAGTACCACTGTATATGGAATGCAAATTCATTTCATCTTAATACATTGCACAGTTGTGTGAGACTTTGACATATGGGCTGATAAACTGAAGTGATAAGAGTCACATACTTTCCATTTCATGATTTGATCTTTGTTTAAAAAAAATCAAAGAAAAAATTGGCTCATATTTTTGTAGAGCGTGACAGATACAGTTTGCATCTATAACTGCATATGCAAATCAGTCTTTGTGATGCTACGTATTCTTTGCATCCGTTGAAATAAATTAGTGTCTGTCAACCTCGAGGATGACTGTTGTGCCCTGGGGTGAGAGTCTGCAGGAGCCAGATAATGTTGGAGTGTGTGTTTGTGTGCTCATGTGTACTTCTGTTTATGTCTTTGTTTATGTGGGGGCGTCCAGAGCTAAGGTGTTTACCTGCCCTCCTACCTCTGACACCAAATGCACGGTGACAATAGGCGATTCAACTGTGAGGAGTGACTTCTGTATCAACATCACAGCACACGGTCGAGACGGTAACGTAACATCAGGACCTCGGTGTCAGTCTGGAAGGATTGAAAGTGAGGCTTCTTGTTGTCCCTCATTTGCTGTGTTTCAATAAGAACGTGTCCTCAAGTAAAAGTATTGTTACTTTTCAATCAGAGTGACTTGAGTATAAGTAAAATGCATGGAATCAGCTGCAGAAAAAGACTTTTATTTGAGCACTTTTAAGTCCAGACTGAGAGTTCTTAAGGCTGACTCCATAACTTGCACTTGTTTTTCTTAATCTGCTTATATCTGTTATTTTTGAGATTTATTATCAAATGTGTGTGTTATATGTGTTTTTATCTTACAACTGTGTGTTGTATTTGCTGCTGCCTATCTTGGCGATATAAAAAAAGAAAGTAGCCACCAAAAAAATACTTGAATAAAAGTACAAAAAAACATTACTTGAATAGGTAGTAGGGATGGGTATTGATAATACTCGATCGTGGAGTTTAATGGTATTGTTATTGGTTGTTAGTCCAATGGCCCGAAGGTCCAATGGACTATTGGCATCAGTTGTTGTCCTCCTTCGTTCCTTGCCACAAGGTCTATATAAGAATTGAGAAATATTGAGAAAAAATTATTTTTGAATTTTTTATCAATTTTTGAAATTTGAAAAATCCCCATTGTTTTATAATGAGACAAAGTGCTATAACTTGGAAACAGTTGAAGATATTGATATAATTACTTCTGGCAATAGACAGGAAGTCATGTATGGGATTTCATTTGTCCTTCAGTGTTTCCCAACCTTTTTGAGCCACGGCACATATTTCACATTAGAAAAATCACAAGGCACACCACCAAACAAAATTGGGACAAAAAGTATATTTATTGAAATATAATTCGAATGTAGTCTCAATTTACTTCCTGAGTGTGAAACCTGGGCCTGTTTAGTTGAACACAAAGCTGATATTCTTGCAGGAATTGAAGAAAGACACCCATGAATCTTCCTCAACAGTTCTGAGTCTCTCTCTTTTTTGGGGGTTGAGCACATCGGGGGTGCACGGGTGACATTGTTGCGGGGCGTTGGGAACAAGAAAGCTGAGAGGGGTGTGTCAGCGACCCCTTGGACAGGACCCCGGATTGAGGTCCGTTGTACAATAGTATGGGAGGCATATCTCCCCGACCCCAACCTGATACCCAGGGTTCGCGGGTAACTCACTAATCTGCACATCACTAGTGAGGGGGGCTTTATCAACAGAATGCAGCGCATCAGGGCCGGTTCACTTTCAATCAATCAATCAAATCAATCAAATTTTATTTATTTATTGCCAAATCATAACAAAAGTTATCTCATGACACTTTACATATCGAGTTGGTCGAAACCAGACTCTAAGCCAAGGGTGTCAAACATGTGGCCCGGGGGCCAAATCCGGCCCACCAAAGGGTCCAATCTGGCCCGTAGGATGAATTTGTGAAATGCAAAAATTACACTGAAGATATTAACAGTCAATAGTGTAAAATAATTTATTTCAGGTTCCCTACATACACATAGAAACCAATTAGATCTCAGTTGGGTCAGACCAGAAAAGCACTATCATAATAACCTATAAATAATGACAATTGCAGATTTTATCTTCGTTTTAGTGTAAAAAAAAAAAAGAGTAAAATTACATGAAGATGTTTACATTAACAAACTATTCTTTTCCAAAAAATGTGAATAACCTGAAGAAAGATGAACGTGAAATGTCTTGAGAAAAGTAAATGCAATTTTATCAATATTATGTGTATTTGTAATTGTAATGTGCGTTACAACTTACATGTGTAAATGATGAACTGATAATCTGATGCAGAATATTGCACTTGCACTTGTTTTTCTCAAGACATTTCAAGTTGTTCATGTCATTCAGATTTTTAAGGAAACGATGTAGATGTAAACATTATCATAAAGTAATTTTACTTTTTTCACTGGTATTTTTTTACTGGTCCGGCCCACTGCAGATCATATAGGAGTGAATGTGGTCCCTGAAATAAAATGAGTTTGACACTCCTGCTCTAAGCCAATTTCCAGAAACCCAACAGAATCCTCCAGGAGCAAACACTTTCACTTTTGTTGGCAAAGGGAAACAGGAGACGGTTGTAGAGTGGATTATTGGCATGTGCTGTCGTATGTATTTATATCACGTTGCTTGCTTACAGTACCAATCAGGTGAAATTGGATAATTTTCCACGGCACACCTGATGATTTCTCACAGCGCACTTATGTGCTGCAGCATACTGTGTGGGAAACACTGCTTTAATTAACAAATTATCAATTAATTGCATTATTTATCATTGTGGTTTTGTTAAATGTAAGTTAATATTTCTTGGCGTGCCATTTTATAATCATAATAGATTAAAGGTTCAGTGTGTGATATTAAGTGAAATTGAGTGGTGAAGGAGCAGATTGTAAGTAGTTAAATACCCATTACAGTCACCTCTGGTCCTTCTTTAGACTCAGTGTCTGTGTTTTGGTCTGTTCTGGATGCCACTTGCTGTGAAACAGATGAAAAATCTTCTGTGGAAACATGGTAGTACAACATGGTGGAAAGGCGAGACAATTCCTCTGACATAATGAAAGGTAACAAAGAAACAAAAATTATTTGTTATGATCATACACTAATGAAAGCACAATTGTGAATATTATATTCTGTTTCTAGTAGGTCCTCTTAAATCAACCTAAATCCAGCTTCAGTGTTACTTGACTTTGTACTTTTGAAGTGCTGCAGGTGTGTGGTATTGCATCCACAGTACAATATACATATAAGACAGAATAAAACAACAATGTATGCTGCAATAAAAGTATTTTATACCAAAGAAAAAAGTATTTAAAAGAGATATATAGAGAGAGTAAATATTTCTACTTTGAAATGTTAAAAAAAATAGTGGTATCTTTTTGCAGAAATGAATGATAATTAGTCAATTAGTCAAAAATGAGAGTTGAGTTTTTACGGTAGAATGAGTCCTTTATGTCTACAGAGGGAGGAGGTTTCTGAGTCCACTATGTTCTATTACCATGTTTCTACAACAGACTCTCTTGTTTTCTGTTTTATAGCATTGAATATTCAGTGTTTAAGTGCATAACTGTCACCTACCATATCTATGTGGACCAGAGTTACTATCCCTTTAACTAAAAGGCCCCAAAACGGACAAAATAAACACTGACTGTGATCAGGGTAGATTTTGGTAAATATCACACATCACACCTTTAAGTAAATATAATGCATTAAATGGATTGTGTTACTACATTCTCTCAGTGTCATGTGAGAAAAGGATGATTGAAATGCCATTTTATTTCTCTCTTTCTTTTTGTGTTTTTCTCAGTCAAGTTAGAGCAAGTGAAGTTAGAAGATGTGAGGCCAGTGGCTGCTGATCCACGGTGTCTGTCGGTTTCCTGGAGACGTAAATTGAACTTTGCTGTATCGCCAAATGAGATAAAAGATGGAATCTTGAAATCTCAAATTGCATTTAAGGCAGAGGGACAGGTTTGCCACTTCCTCCTTCAGTGCAGAATTGTGACACCTGTTGCATTTCAATGATGTAAAAGTCAGATGAAGTGTGACATGACTGTTTACACTGAAGTCAAAGTACAAAACATCATGTGTTGGATTTAGGACCACACATGAAAGTGGCCTGGGTCTGAATTGAAAAAAATCAAATCATAAAAAACTAATTTTCAACACTTTTGCTTGCAGTGTGAACACAGCCTTAGTTGCATGTTTTTCTGATTTCTGTTAGTATTAACTGTTATAAGAGTGAATCTGCAGCACTTGTAGAATGTCATAAACCATGGGTCTGCGATAATTTTGACGATGGTTATCATATTGTTACAATCCTGCACACAATTGGTGAATATTTACCAAACTTATCATTGTTAGAGGTCCTCACCATCTTTTCCCCTTTTTCTTTTCTCCAGTGTGATTTTCAGGTGGAAAATGTGACAGTGAGAGACTTCAACTTCACGGTGTGTTTGTTCAGAGCAGACACCACTTATACGCTCAAACTCCGACACCGTTACAACAGCTCCAGGAGCCCATGGAGTTTATGGAGCAGCACAGCACAGGGAAGAACGGCAGAGGACGGTGAGGACAGAACCTCTGGGACCTGGGCTTTTCCTTTCTTTCTTTTTGTCTTACAGTTTTATTACACAAACTACAGTGTGGTAAAAAATGGACACATTATAGGTGGGATGTGAGATGCTTTCCTGGAGCATTTTTTACTATTTTGCTTAAAACCCCCTTCACACTTTGATTAAAACCAGTGAATAATTAAATGCTCTGACACAAAAAATAAAAAAATGTAGTCACCTGTGGAACGGACAGGACTGAAAAAGCACCATCCAATCATTTTGAGCTCCCAATCGAAATGATTGAACGGTGATATGTCTATCAGACTCAACTGCCATTTGTCCCACCCCCCTCTGCATGTGCCCCTCTTCGTGCATGAATCGAGGGTTCTCAGAGGATTGGAGCACTTGTTCAGGAAACGAAGCCAGAGCCAGAGCTTGGCTGTATAATTTATATGAGGATGGAAAGTGCACCGGCAAACTGTTTTCTCACCAACATAAATCACTAGGAAATGTAACGTTAGCCAGATAGGTATGAACTGGGGCTGTTCTGTAAGAGTGGGGGGGGGGCTGGAGGAAACTGAATGAGGTATGCATGGATCAGGGCCGGGGCCGGGCGAATCGATGCCGTGCAGCGCTCGTGAACCCTTGGGAACAAGCATTGTGCGTGCCACTACTCTGGAGGCGTGGCTTCAGGGGGGAAGTCTGAAGAAAGGGGTCTGGACTTTTGAATTGAGTATTTTCAAAATGTAGCTTGTTTTACTAAACTCTCATACCCCACCTTTAAATTTTTTTTCTTTGTCAGTATACAGGGTGTATCAAAAAAATACTATACATTTTGACAAGTTACCCCCAGTTCCGCATTTGATAATTTTTGGAATTTTCTTTTATGGACGTCGGTAGGTAGGGGATTGGTGGATATTTGTCCAAATTTACAGACCCAGGTTTTCACGCATGAGTGAGCAGGGGTAAATTGTGCAATCCAAGTTAAAACTGGTTTTGCGCGAAGTAGCGGTGGGATTTAAATCCAATCAAAGGTCATGGGAGGGGACAATGGGCATCCATCTTGTTTTCCACAAAATTGCCAGGGTTAACCCTAACCCGAAGCCTAACTTGGCCTGTCCTCAGTGACATTTTCAGGCCTAAACAAATTGAATTACCTTTGAAAGGCAGGAACAGCTGCTATGGGTAAAGAAATGAAACTGACATGGTGTCCGCAGTGTTAGTGCTGTAATCTGGCAATTTTGTGGAAAACAAGATGGACGCCCACTGTCCCCTCCCATGACCTTTGATTGGATTTAAATCCCACCGCTACTTTGCACAAACCAGTTTTAACTTGGATTGCATAACTTGCCCCTGCTCACTCATGCATGAAAACCTGGGTCTGTAAATTTGGACAAATATCCACCAATCCCCTACAGACGTCCATAAAAGAAAATTCCAAAAATTATCAAATGCGGAACTGGGGGAAATTTTTCAAAATGTATAGTTTTTTTTTGATACACCCTATATACTGACAGATAAAAAAAACAAGCACCTGGGGAGCAAAGTGCCTTGCTCAAGGACATATTAGCCAACAACTTTCTGCCAGTTCAGGGAATTGAACCGGCAACCCTTCAGCCACAAGCTGACTCTCCAGCCTTCTAGGCCACAGCTGCCCCAGGTAGAATGTAGAATGTACGTCAGCAGAAATAGTTCTCATGTTGTGCTTTGCCTTCGTCAAACTGCCTCCTGTGTTTAGCTCCGTCATCAGCGCTGCTGTTCTGGAGGCGGGTCAAAGAGACGGACCAGAATGGACGGAGACTCACCTCACTGCTCTGGAAGGTATATGGTGTTGTGTGTTGTGTAGTTTATATGAATTTAACTCACAAATCCTGTATTATTTGTCACTTTTTGAGGCCAATATCTTTGCAGTTTAATAGCTTTTATATGTGATTATTCTTTCATCATCTTGTTGCGTAACATCTCTAATTTGTTTTTGTGTTTCCCTGAAGATATTAAGCTGTGGTCTAATGAATCATTTTTTAGAGAAGCAAGACATTACACAAGCAGAACTGATTAAACTTCATATCCTCATCATCATTATGGAATATTTTAACTCAACTTTCTCTCATCCTTTTTAAGCCCTTGCCTCATTTTCTGGCCAACGGCTTATTTCGCTTCTACAACGTGACCTGTCGAACAGAGGGTGGTCTGGTTCTGACTGACAATGGGAGCTGTAGAAACCTCCATGGGTCCTGTACTTCTTGTAGTTTGCACCTCCCACCTGGACGCTGCTCCTGCTCTCTGACAGCCTCCACCTCTGCAGGGACCTCACCAGAAGCCTGGATATGGCTCCATGGAGCTCAGGATGCAGGTAAGTGAGCGGTTACATATTGTTAGCATCACAGCATAACTGCCTAAGTTACACACTATATGGACAAAAGTATTTGGACATGTTGAATTCAGGTGTTTCTTTTCTAACAGGGATCTGGGATACAAAACAATAATGACAAATGTCATAATACAGTTTTGTATTGGGATATATATCATTGCATTGGTTAGTTTGATTTAAATTGTTATATTTGCGGAGGGTATTCAACGAAACCCCTCTGTCCGATCCACCTGTTTGGCAAGTTCACTAGACCTCACACCACTAGACTTTTTTTATGGGGATTCCTAAAAGACAAAGTCTACGCTACGAGACCTGCAACAGTCGCTGAACGTGAATGCACGCAAATACCAAGGGAATTGTTTTGTGATGTGTGCGATTCCATTGCTTCGTGTTGTCAGCAGAGTCTGGACCAGAACGGATGTCAGTTTGAGAACAGGCGGTGACAAAACAATAAAATGATGTTTGTAAATTTTATTACATTTTGAAAATGAAAAGAATTTTAATAAACACCTACTTTACAATTATTTAAAGTGTGTATACATTTTGTGGGGACACCCTGTATAGATAGATAGATAGATAGATAGATAGATAGATAGATAGATAGATAGATAGATAGATAGATAGATAGATAGATAGATAGATAGATAGATAGATAGATAGATAGATAGACAGACTTCTGTTTCATGCTTTTATGAAAACTGAAGCCATTTTTCCAAGCTTCCATGTTGAGACATAGAGTAGAGCAGAGTCATGTGGAGGTTGTGTCTGATGGAATCAGGACTGTGATTGGTAATTACAGCTGTCAATCACATATTCCACCCACCCATCATTGTTGTCCTTGTTCTCATTTGTTTGCACAACATATCAAGTTATGAATGAAACTACCACATGACTGCATGTTGCGTGTGATATATTTGTTCTTTTGCACATGCAGGTCAGTTTGGGACCAGTCTGGTTCACATTGAAATCTGACATTGACCAATATTAAAAAATATTTTGAACAAAAAAAATAATTTACAATAGTTTCAAGCTTCACACATTATAGATTTAACCTCAAATAATAAAAAGGACAAAAACTGTGATGTGTTTCAAAGTAACTTCATTTGTTTGAACAGGGTGTCACATTTCCAACATGAAGATAACAAAATACAATAAAAAAAATCTTAAAATTTCATATAGAATAATTTATGATGCACCTAAAACTATCCAGCGAACTGTCATTTAACATACAGAGTTTTCTGTGCTTTCTATGAATCAAAATGATATAAGTAAATCTGGTAATTGCTTTACCTTCCTTCTCTCCAGAGCTGCCATCCATGAGTCAAATCACAGCAGTACCTCTGGATGACCATCACTTGGAGGTACGGTGGATCGCTCCAGCTGAGCCTTCTCCAAGCGGTTTTGTTGTCGAATGGTTTACTGTTAGAGAGAAAAACGACAGCACCATTCACTGGGAGCGTCTGAATAGGTCCTGTACAACGCTGGTAATTTCAGGTAATACAACAATGTATGAACAGGTGTGTAGTGATTATAAAGGGAAAACTAAATAAGATGTCACTCAAGCCATTATGAAAAAAGAGGATGACAGGTTTTCCTTATTTTTTTTTTGATCAATTTGGCATTCAAACAGAGTGTAGGTAGAGTAGGAAAAAGACAGGCATTGTCTCAACTGTTTCCATCCATGCTTAAAATGATCATTCTACAGACATTTGGCTTTGGATTGTTTGTTCCTTTCAGTTTTCCAGCAGTGTAAACATATGTTTTCTTGTATATTACTCTGGGGACAAACATCCCAAACCACAATTAAACCTAATAATTGTAATGATAATACTAGCAATAATAACCAACAATGTCTCTGTATAAACATGCTTTAAAAATAAAAAACAATAAAAGATTAGATTAGATGTAGATTAGATTAGATTTGAAATTCAGGTTTCAGTACCAGTACAACACTGAAAATACACATATAAGAAGAATTACAAGAGAAAACAAAAGTAAATAGTAATAGTAACTATAAAAACGGTTGTGAAAAACAGGCAACTGCACATTCAAAGTACTAGTACAAGTCCTAGAACAAATAGACAACAAAGTAGTAATAACAAATAACAAGAAGAAATAAGTAATTATGCTATAATATGACATGCACAATATGTATATACTGTATATAGTTTTGTAGTAACAGAACTAATAATTATTTTGATAAAGTGATAGTAGTAGTAGTTGTAACAACAGTATATAAGGAAGTAATAAGTAATATAAATCTAAAAGTAATGCTACTACTACTACTACTACTACTACTAATAATAATAATAATAATAATAATAATAATAATAATAATAATAATAATAATCATCATCATCATAATAACAATAACAATAATAATACAGTTATAAAAATTTCAACAGTGTGTTTGCTTCTTGCCCTTTTATTTTTGGATTTGTTTGTGTCCATAAAAAAATCACTTAATCATTGAATGAAACTGTTTAAAAATGTACAATTGTCAGAAAAATGTTAGTATCAGTGAAATGAACTGCAGTGGTGGAAAAACGTTTTTGGACACCCCATGCATTTGTGATATATTGCATTAAGAATCACTCTTAAGTCAGTAAACCCTCATGCTCCCTTCTGCATATATGCAGTGTTCAGAGGTCAGAACTGGATGTTACAGAAAGATAATAAACCTTGAAACACATCCAGGGCATGACATGTCAAGAATCTAGTTGTATTATTATTTCTTGTTAACAACCAGGAACAATAAAAAAAAAAAAAAAAAAAAATTGCATTTGTTTGTGTCTTTCTGATGCAGCTACGCCTTTGAAAAAAACAAAAAAGATTTTTCCGCAAATATTTATGATAATATTGGAGATTAAAAATTTTAGGGTGTCTTTTTTCCACTGCTAAGATATGATCCTGATGGCCCTGTTCCTACGTACAGGAAATATTATTCACAGCTTATATAAGGAACAAGCGCTGACAAGAACTTTTGTGTTTTGTTTTAGAAGGAGTGGAGCCACTGACGCGTTATACAGTATCTGTTAGAGCGTTGTACGCTGAAGGAGGAGCAGGACAGGACAGTACGCAGCTCATCTACACACGACAAGGAGGTACGTCTACTAAACACAGCATCAGCTGAAGCTCTGGAAGCAGCTCCATGTTTCAGATGACATGGGATTTAAGAGTCATGTGTCAGAGTTAACTCTAAACAGAAGGCAAACATTTGTCTGAATTTCTCCTACTGTTTACTTTAGACTTTAGACTCTGGTTCTTTTTCACAAAGTGTGCTCACACAGTACTAGGAGTAGCAGTAGTAGTAAATAATGGGAGTAGTCGTAGTAGAAAATGTTTTCTACTGTGCAGCAGCGTGTATTAACCCATAAAGACCCAGTGCTACTTTTGTGTCAGTTCCTAAATGAAATTTTCTCTTGATTTAACCTTTCTTAAGCGATCTATCACTATTTATTACAATTTTATCCTCTATATTTTGCATTTTTCTCAGTGAATCATGTATTTTCCCATATTTAAGTTAGATGTTCATGAAAACTCAAAGGTTATTATATCAAAAAATGAAAGAAAAATTTAAAAAGTGACTTTTTCAGTCAAATCTCTCATTAACTGAACATAAACCCAGTGTGTCCATCCACTGTCATTGATCCAACTCCATGGGTTTTACTGGTGAATTAATGTTGTAGAAGATGACGGTGTTTCCACATTCACTACGGAGCCTCTGAACGTCCAAATGACTCATATCTGATGACCATGAAAAGATGACGAACTGTATTTTATACCAATTATTTACATGTATTGATAGGATTAGTGGATGAACAGATATTAAACAGTTTAGATCAGTAGATGCTTTTGGTCAGTGGTACGGGTTAACCCATAAACACACAGTGCTACTTTTATGGCAGTTCCCAAATGAATTTTTTTCTCTATTTAACCTTTCTTAACTGATTTATCTCCATCTATTATAATATTATCCACA
This sequence comes from Sphaeramia orbicularis, assembly GCF_902148855.1. Taxonomy (NCBI): domain Eukaryota; kingdom Metazoa; phylum Chordata; class Actinopteri; order Kurtiformes; family Apogonidae; genus Sphaeramia; species Sphaeramia orbicularis. The sequence continues at coordinate 56,082,272 of NC_043978.1, read as the reverse complement.
GTATTTGGTTTGGGGTTTTTTTCAATGAAAAGGTAGTTTCCTCTATTTAATTCACTGAACATATGTTCATAAAAGCTCAGATTAAAATTGAGCGTTATTATATCAGGAACAGAGAACACTGAGGAAAAAGTGACTTTTCAGCAAAGATATTAATAATTAAATGTAAAAACAAATGTGTTCATCCACTGTCATTGTCCAACTCCATGGGTTTTATTGGTGAATCAATTTTGTAGAAGATGACAGTGTTTCCACGTTCACTATGGAGCCTCTGAATGTCCAAATATGGTCATATCTGATGACCTGATGACTTCTATTCTATTCTATTCTATTCTATTCTATTCTATTCTATTCTATTCTATTCTGTTCTGTTCTGTTCTGTTCTGTTCTGTTTTGTTTTGTTTTGTTTTGTTTTGTTTTGTTCTCTTCTCTTCTCTTCTCTTCTCTTCTCTTCTCTTCTCTTCTCTTCTCTTCTCTTCTCTTCTCTTCTCTTCTCTTCTCTTCTCTTCTCTTCTCTTCTCTTCTCTTCTCTTCTGTTCTGTTCTCTTCTGTTCTGTTCTGTTCTGTTCATCCCAAACTGTAAAGACAAACGTATTTCCTGAAATGATGTCACATGGTCACAGCTTTCTTGTATTTGCGTTCAGAGTGAAATATTGCTGACAGATGCGAACAGATTTTCTGTTTCATAAATGGTGCATCATCTGTTTTTGACCAACAAGACGAAGGTCGCCTTTTTCACTATTCTTCTGCTGTTTTGTAGCACACTGGATGGCATCAACAGTGTGTGTTTGTCGTCTGTAGTTGATATCAGTAACAACCATCTGGTGTTTGTGACTCACAGATGAATAACCCACGAATCCTACGCCAATAGCTGCCTAATTTTAGACATGTTCTGTAGTGATAAGGATGTGAAATGTGTGGCGATGAAACGCATGATAAAAATAGCAGACTGTCGATAATTTTAACTCATTTTACACATCATGTTTTCAGGGGAGCTGGTGTTTAGTTTTTTCAGTCATTGTGCTGCATTTGTCAGATCAGATTATTAGGTCAACTTCCACATCATGTAGTTACATCACAGAGGCTATTTCTCATTTCTATGAAACAATGTTCACTAATGCTTCCACACATTCATGCACATGCTCGTCTACAGTTGTCTACTTTTGCTGTCATGTTGATCAAAATACCTTCTACAGGTTCTCTGTTGAATGGTTCTTCCCCCAGAACATTTAGGCATTAGTTCATCACTGGAATCATTACATGTAAAAGTGTTGAACTAGTTATCATTATGTGTCAAGCTGGTTTTATACATTCTTGTTACGTTTTTTGTAGATACGTCTTTAATTTAAAGAATGTGAAGACATCACAGCAGACCTGCCGCATCACTAGGTAGAATAAAAGTCTACAGCCTGACAGAGTTCGGACTGTAATTTGCGGTCACCTATGTGTTTCCTATGTTTCCTACAGTAAATATGTAATGGTGATTTTTCGTCTTTGTGCAGTACAGCATGCAGGGTGTTTGCACATGTCTTGAAAGTCTTAAAAGTATGGGATTTGTTTTGCAGAACTTGAAAAGTCTGGAATTTTGTATGAAAGTCTTAAGAAAGTATGGAAAACAGTGTCACTCATAGTCAAATTTTGGAGTATGCTCAAAGGTACATAGTCTTGTAAGAGAAATAAAAATACATGAGGAAAGCATATTAGTTAGTTTCAGTTTATTTGAAATATGCAGCAAAACAAAGTAATCCTACTTTAGTCTTTAGAAATAAGACAGAGTGCAAGAAAACATGAAAAAAATTATGCATGAAAACAAGATATAATTTTATTTGCATATTTGAAAAGGAGTGGGAGAAAGTATGACTTATAACACTGATAAATCGTACAAAAAACTTGATATGATCTCTCTAACCAGTTTCTGGAATGATTCGAGTGAAATTTGTTTGAACGATATCATATGTATGATTTCATATGTTTTGAAAACATTTCTGTCAGTAAAATACAATTTACTGCAAATTATGCATTCATCATTCAAACTTTTATTAAAATAAACTTTTCTATGACACACAACAGGTACAGTCTCAACCCAAAAAGTAGGCACGCAAGTATAAAAGTACATAAAGTCAAGGTCTTAGGGGAAAAAATAGCAGTTTTGAAAATGTCTGGAAGAAGTCTGGAATTTTTATTTGGATCAAGCACCAACACCCTGAGCAGAGTGTTTCCTTTTGACACATAAACTAAGAATTTTTACATTACACGATTTTGGAGGTAATCTACTGTGTTTTGAAGCTTGCACACGTTGGATTTAGAAATGTATTATGTAACTTAATGTAATGATGGTTTGAGAAATGTACCAAAACAACTGAGAAAGACTGTAAAGATCAAAACTTCCTCTGGCTTCACCTCTAGTCAGATGTTGGAAGGAACTAAATATGCAGTAATTCAGAGTTTGAGGCAGTGGTGGATGAAGTACTCACTTTTTTTTTACTTTAGTAAAAGTACAGATACAAGGGCAAAAAAGGTGCTTAAGTAAAAGTCAAAGTATCCAGGGAAAAATCTATTTAAGTAAAAGTAAAAAAAAAAGTACTAATTTTAAAATGTACTTAAAAGTAAAAGTATTTGATTCAGATTCAACCATTATACTTAATGAAGTAAATATTGATTAAAAGTGATAGAACTGGATGTTTGGTAAATATACAAAGAGAGAAGCAGCATCATAAGTAACTGCTCAATTTATTGAATACTGACCACTGTAAACAGAAGCAGAACAAACTCTGGTCTCAAACCGTAAAGAGGACCCACAAGAAACACAATCTTCTGGTACAGTAATGAACCCAACAGGCCAGACATTTCTAAGTCTGAATATTACCAATATTTATGATTCAACTTCAAAAGGAGCTGATTTTCAAAGTTTTTTTAATTGAGTCGCGCTCTTTTGGGAGAGAAAATCAATCCAGCTGAACCTCTACAGCTGGATTATGGTGATGCATACAGATGCACAGCGCTTTGTGCACATGGTAAAACAATCAAGTTACAAAAAGAAGATGAAAACAAAAGTAGCATGTAATGCAAACACAATTTGAAAAGTAGTGGAGTAAAAAGTACAGATACTCGCTCTAAAATGTAGCAAAGTAAAAGTAAAAAGTACCCCTCCATAAATTTACTTTAGTAAAGTACAGATGCAAAAAAAATTACTTAAGTACAGTAACAAAGTACTTTTACTTTGTTAAATTCTGCCACTGGTTTCAGGAATATGTACTTGAGTATTTATGGGTATTTACTTAGTTGAGCACATTCACAACAACAAGACTAGTTTCAGCCTAAATGACGGCTCTTACAGAGCGTATCACGTAACATTAAAGTAACAAGAAGTAAACTGTAATAAATGAAATGAGGTGATTAAGATGAAAACTGTGCAACAGACTTGATAAAACAAATGTCTTTAAAGATTCAGCAAGATGAAAAGCAGTAGAGACCAAGGTTCTAATAGTTTTGGATTTTTCATTCTAGTTTAGTTTTATTTAGTTTTGACTTTTTTTCTCTAATTCAGTTCGTTTTAATTAGTTTTTAGAGCAGGTTTGATAGTTTTTATTAGTTTTCATTTTCTTCTAAATGCTTAGTTTTATTTTATTCACATCTTCGCTGTCCTATTCAAATCAATCCCAGACAGGACTCTGCTGCTTTAGTCTCCATGTTTCCAGGTAGAGTGGGGACCAGAAGACGACTGGAAACCACAAGTGAACACAAGTGACGGAGCAAAAAGTGTCGTATGGAGACAGCAGCTAAAATTGCTAGAGTGAAATTAATCAATTTCATATCAATCCGATATTAACAAAGACGAAAACTAAGAGAATTTTAGCCATAATTTTTATATGTTTTAATTAGTTTTGTAAGCACACAATACAGTTTCAGTTAGTTGTCATTTTTTTCTTTTAATTATAGTTTTTATTTATTTCAGTTAACGAAAATGTTTTTACAATTCTAGTTTTTGTCATTTCATTAGTTTTCGTTAATGATAATAACCTTGGTAGAGACCAGATCGCAGAGCAAAAGCATTACTGTTTTGAGTCCTGTTACCACCATTTTGTAGAATAGAATAGAATAGAATAGAATAGAATAGAATAGAATAGAATAGGCTGTTTCTGTTTAACAGCAGGTTCTTAAAGTGCAAAAAAAAAAAGACTGAATATAAGAACTATCACATAAAAATTATAATGAAAAATACTTACAATATACAAAACTACAAAGATATACTGAAAATATACAAAAGACGAACTTTGTAGCAGAGACAGAAGAGATATGTGCAACATGTGAAGGATATACTGTAGAATTAACAACAAGGTGCATGAGTCTGTGCAGTTTGACACATACTGTATAAAACCCTGGTTAAAATGTCCATCACAGACGTTTATACTGTTGAGTATATTTCAGATCCTGTGATTTGTTTACTTTTACTGTGGTCATTAAATTTGGTGTGGTGTTCTACTTTTACTTGAGTCTGTGTTTACTCCAGTATGTGTACTTGTACTGAAGTAAACACTTTGGCCACCTCTGCCTGTAGTTCACACCCTGATGAGGACATCTACCACATGGCATCATCTTTTTCATGTTGCAACATTCATGGGAAAGAAAAAGAAAACCAAAATCAAGAAGCTTAAATATCAGTTGCAGCTGCTTCTGTTTGTGTACATGTGCATCCATGTGTTGGTAATGACATGATCAAGAGCGCATGGAGACAAAATGAATATATGTTGTGTTTAATTGTAAAAAGTGAAAAACCTCATATTACTACTGACTGACACAACACAACCAAACTTTCAGGTTCTGATGTTGTGAAATCCAGCCCATTTCACTCACTGATGGTCATTGTCACCCTCTGTGTTTTGACAGTGCCCTCAGCTGGTCCTCAAGTGAAGGTGCAGAAGATCTCCGGCAGTTCTGTGGAGTTCAGCTGGGCTCCTATACCTGTGGAAGACCTGCACGGTTTCATCTGTAACTACACAATCTACTACGCAATGACAAACCAACCAGCCAGGAGTGAGTTATAACACACATAATGACAAACGTAACGATCACACCTCAGCTTATGAAAACCCGTGCACATCGACAAAACACTAGCAAATTAACAAAGGATTTCACAACAACACAAATACTCATAAAATACAGAGATAGTGCAAATAAATTGTCACCTTTTTGGATTCCCTATTGTTTTTTTCTGAGCTCTTTGCAGCAGATTTGTATTTTCCTGTGTTGGGACAGTTTTCAGCCTCAGTCAGATTATATTATATTATATTATATTATATTATATTATATTATATTAGATTAGATTAGATTAGATTAGATTCGATAGAACTCTGTTGAGACTTTGGGCAGACCCCTCATAAAATTTAGGTTCCAATAGCAGCACAACACCGAATGTACACACAAGAAATACCACAAGAAAATAGCAAAACAATTACAATAAAAAAACAGTAGTGAACAATTGGAATTGCACATTGGAAAGAAGTAGTAGAAGCAAGTGGCAAAGTAGTAATAATAATAATAATAATACTTATACACACACATATATATATATATATATATATATATATATATATATATATATATATATATATATATATATATATATATATATAAGGGTAGAGACTGCGATCTGGTAGGATCGGCGATTCTACCAGTAGAAACTCCGATCAGAGTCTCTACTGGTAGAAACTCCGATCCTGCCAGTAGAAGGGTTAGGGTTAGGGTTAGGGTTCGGATTGGAGTTTCTACCAGTAGAGACTCTGATCGGAGTTTCTACTGGTAGAGACTACGATCGGAGTCTCTACTGGTAGAATCACCGATCCTACCAGATCGCAGTCTCTACCCTGACACATATATATATATATATATATATATATATATATATATATATATATATATATATATATATATATATATATATATATATATATATATATAAAATCACAGGATAAAAGTTATAATAAAGTGATAACAATAGTAGTAGTAGTAGTAGTAGTAGTACTGGTCAGGGACTGGTCTTCTGCTGGTCCCAGAGTCAAGACTAAACAGGTGCAGCTGCGTTTCAGTTCTGTGTGTTTCACTTCTGTGTGTTTCAGTTCTATGTGTTTCAGTTCTATGTGTTTCAGTTCTATGCAGCTAAACTCTGGAACAGTGTTCCTGATGACATCACACAGACCTGAACTGTGCCAGTGTTTGAGTCCAGGCTGAAAACAGTTCTGTTCAACTGTGCACAGAACAACTGAAAGGGTTCTATCTGACCTCTGACCTTTTACTTTGTTTAAATTGATTATTATTTATGTTTTATTGATTCTGTTTTAATTGTAATGGTGCATTTTTAATCTGTCTCTTTTCCATTTTTGTAAAGCACTGTGAACTGCCCTGTGTATGAACTGTATACAAATAAATCTGCCTTGCCTAGTAATAGTAGCAGTAGTAGTAAGAGTAGTTGTAGTAGTAACAGTAGTTGTAGTAGTAACAGTAGTAGTAGTAGTAGTAGTAGTAACAGTAGTAGTAGTAGTAGTAGTAGTAGTAGTAGTAGTAGTAGTAACAGTAGTAGTAGTAGTAGTAGTAGTAACAGTAGTAGTAATAGTAGTAGTAGTAGTAGTAGTAGTAGTAACAGTAGTAGTAATAGTAGGGGAGAGGGCTGTCTGGGCTTCTCTGCTGAGGCTTCTGGTCCTGCGACCCCGACCCGGATAAGCAGAAGATGACGAGTACGAGTAATAGTCGCCATAGCGATATATAAGTAATATAAGTATGTAAGTAATAATAATAATAATAATTGTTATTATTATTATTATTATTATAAGTAGCCGTAGCAGTGAGCGAACTAAAATACACAGCACCAAAACAAACCTTGCACCCTGGAATAACCAGTGCACCACAGTGCACCACAGAAGGGCCCAGTGGCTGTGACCAGAGGTGGAGCAGATGTCCAGTGTTCTATCTCCTCCTCATGTCATCCTCCTCATCTTCTCTCCTCCTGTTGCTCCTCCCCCTCCTCTCGAATGCAGAGTTGGGTGTCTGGCATCGTCCATGACGGTCAGATGGATGACCATTCGTTCATTCATTCATTCATTCATTCATTTTCTGAACCCGCTTCATCTTCACTAGGGTCACGGGGGTCTCTTGGAGCCTATCCCGGCTACATACGGGCGAAGGCGGGGTTCACCCTGGACATGTGACCAGTTCGTTGCAGGGCTGAACATATAGAGACAAACAATCACTGTCACATTCACACCTATGGGGGATTTAGATTAACCTATTAACCTATCAGTGCACGTGTTTGGATGGTGGGAGGAGCCAGAGTACCCGGAGAGAACCCACGCAGACATGGGGAGAACATGTAAACTCCACACGGAAAGGTCCCACCCCCCGTCGACTGGTGTTGGAATGGAACCCAGGACCTTCTGTCTGTGAGGCCCCAGTGCTAACCACTGCACCACCGTGTCGCCCAGATGGATGACCGTGCTTCTTACTTCACTTGTGTTTTGTCTGTTTCCGTGTGCTTGATCTCTCGTTGCTTCTTTAATTTTAATCCGTCATCTGTGCATCTTCTTGTTTTTTCAGGTGAGATTGTACCTGGTCACGTTCGTCGTCACACTCTGCTGAATTTATCACCGGGTCACTACAGCGTCTACTTAAGGGCCAACACAGAGGCTGGAGCGGGGGAGAACGGGACAACCGTTAATGTTCACATAGGTGGAGAAAAGACACACACGTGCTGACGCAGAACACAAGACGCACAGAACCTCCTTGAACTTCTGTACTTGTGTGTTTGGCTTTTAGGCTCTGAGGAAGTCCCAGTGGCCATGTATGTCATCTGTCTCCTCGTGCTGACTTCAGGAGCGCTGCTTCTGATGGCCGGTCTGGCTCACAGTCACATGTAAGATGTGAAACACACTGAGCTTGTTGTGCTTTAAGTGTTTTATCTCCTCGCCTTGAAACATCACAGTGTTATTTTTTGTTGAACCGTACAATTTTAAACTGAGTCCATGTTTCACTGTAGGAGCAATTGTAGGTCAGTTTGTTCGTCTGGACCTTACATTTATAAAGGAGATATCTCTGGAATGGTAGAAAATGGCAGAAAAACTTAAAATGACAGCAAAATGACAGAAAATCTAAACCAGGAGTGTCAAACTTATTTTAGCTCAGGGGCCACATTCAGCTAAATTTGATCTGCAGTGGGCCGAACCAGTAGAATAATAACAGAATAATGTATGAATAATGTCAACTCCAAACTTTCCACTGTTTTAGAGTGAAAAAAGTCAATTTACATTATGAAAAGGTTTACATCTGCAAACTATCCTTTCAGACAATGTGACTAACATGAACAAACTGAAAAAATCAGTGTAATTTGAACACTATTCTGCCTCAGTTTATCATTTCCACATGTACATTAGAACTCACAGATCACAGTGGATCTACAAACACACAAAACATTTAATAACAGACAGACTATTGTTAAAATTGTACTGACTTCTCTTACGACATTTCAGGTTGTTCATATTTGTTCAGGTTATTCACATTTTTGGTGAAATTATACTTTGCTTTAGTGTAAATACATGAAAATATTTACATTTACAAAGAGAAAAATTTGGAGTTGTCATTATTTCTATGTTCTTATGATAGTATTTGACTGGTCTGACCCACTGGAGATTGAACTGGTCTGAATGTGGAACCTGAGCTAAAAGGGTTGTTCATATTTTAGTGTAATTTTTGCATTTCACAAATTCATCCCAGGGGCCGGACTGGACCCTTTGGCGGGCCGGATTTGGCCCCCGGGCCGCATGTTTGACACCTGTGATCTAAACATTTGGTAGAAAAGTTTACTTTTACCCAAGACTGACTTCACTAAACACATTAAGTGCATGACCAGATGATGCATGGATTATTGATCAGATTCAATTCATGGGTCCTGTCAGTTCTGTAGAATGCATCATCTATAAGCATGTACTCAGCTTGAGTGATCTTGCTACTGGGTTTCAAGCAGTGGACTCCTCACTTCCATTTTTAGTGTGTTGCCTCTCACAACGACAACCTCTGAGCTTCGGCTATGTGCTGTATGGTCATGTGTGGCACGTTCAGAAAAATGTTCTTACTGCATCTGCCATGAATTTCATCCATCCATCCATCACTGATTTGTCGAAAGGATTAAAACGGTACCTGTACTGAATTTTCATTGCTAGTTATTTCAAAAGATCACGTATATTTCTCGATTTTTTTTTTTTTGCTTAATTCAAGCAAAAAAATCTGCCAGTGGAACAAGTGAAAATTATCTTGGTAAGATTTCTTGACATAATATTTTCAAATATATAGTTCTTATATCTCACTGAAAAGTTACTCTTTAGATGATTATGTCTTAGTTTAAGTGTGATGAGATATTTTGAGTAGAAATGAGAAAAATACACTTGGTAAGATTTTGATTTTTGCAGTGAAATATTTTATTTATATAAAACAATAGTTGTCCTAAAAGATAAATTTGGCAAACTTTCAAAACTTCATTGTCTGGTAAAAAAGACAGTAAGCCATGAAACATTCCTCTCAACATATTTGTGTAATGAGTGTAATGTAATATTCCTCATCACTTTATTAACATTAAGCTGTACTGAAGAATGTGGGTGGAGTGGGCCGAGAAAAAAAACAAAACAAAACACCAGGGGACATTTTCTTTAGTGGCCAAAAAATATTGAGCATAACTTCAGTATTTCATTCAGTATATGTATATAGTATGAGTTTGTGTCATGTTTTATTTTGGGGATGCATATGTAGTAAATGCATGTGTTCTAAATATCCCCTGGATCTGTGCAGTATAGACTCTAGCATTCCTGTGACCACCACAAGGATTAATTGTTTCAGAAAATGGATGGATGGATGGAAATCTATACTTAAGATTCTTGCCAAAACGCATAACTCTTATCGTCTCTCCATAATTCCATTTGTATTAAAATCTTAAAGCAGAATAATTTCTAATTCTGTACTCTCCTTTTGAATAACTTTGTAGTGTGAAGCACAAACTGTGCCAAAACATCCCTGATCCGTCCAACAGCAGTCTGAGCCGCTGGACCCTGAAACCAGCCTTGGAGGTAACCTTTAATTTAGGTGTTTGTACTAATACTTAAAGGTTAAATGTGTATACTGTATATGTGAACTAATGCTATATCGTGTGTGTGTAGCCTTAATTACCTCTATTTAGCAGGAGAACTCAAAAAGTTATGGACGGATTTGGATGAAATTTTCAGGAAATGTTGATACTGGCTCAAGGAACAAATAATTACATTTTGGTGGTGATTGGGGGGGGCTGATCTGCCTTGGTGGAGGTCTGCGCTCTCGGAGTGCTTTTCTAGTTTTTAAAATGTTTCTAATTTTATGAATGCTGCTACTTTACATCTTACCCAGGGGCAACAGTTGAAAAATAGCTATTTTGCTAATACTACATTTACAGAAATGTTCATTAATGTGTACTGTCCCTGCTAAACAAACTAGAAAAGCACATCGGAGAGCGCAGACCTCTGCCAAGGCAGATCAGTCCCTCCCCCCCCCGATCACCACCAAAATTTAATCATTTGTTCCTTGTACCAGTATCAATATTTCCTGAAAATTTCATCCAAATCCATCCATAAGTTTTTGAGTTATCATGCTAACAGGCAAACCTTGTTGAAAACATAACCTCCATCATTCCTTCGTGTAGGTAATAAATAAACAACCCTTAATTTATGCGGTACTCCCCTAAATGCTCATCTGTACTTTATGTCAGATCAGATACTATAATTCATCTTTTACTGTTTTCTGTGGCTTTTTCAATAAAAGTTGATATAACCCACAGTGGACAAAAAGGACCAATATCCAGAGAGATCTGTCACATATCCATAATATTTAACCCATAAAGATACAAACATCCACCGGCGACCAAAACCATCTACTGATCTAAACTGTTTAGTACCTGTTGATCCACTAATCCTATTAATGCATGTAAATAATTGGTGTAAAATACAGTAAAATGCATCTTTTCATGGCCATCGGATATGACCCATTTGGATGTTCAGAGGCTCCATAGTTACCGTGGAAACACCGTCATCTTCTACTACACTGATTCACCAGTAAAACCCATGGAGTTGGATCAATGACAGTGGATGGAAACACTTATTTTATGCTCAGTTTTTGATATATTTGTTGAAAATGTCACTTTTTCTTCAGTTTTCTTTCTTTGCTAATTTAATAACCTTTGAACTTTCTCTGAGTTTTTATTAACATCTACATGATCAGCTGATTAAATATAGGAAAGTACCTAATTTACACTGAAAAAATGATGAATACAGAGGATAATATTATAATAAATAGTGATAAATCAGTTAAGAAAGGTTAAACTGAGAGAAAAAAATATTTGGGAACTGCCACCAAAGTAGCACTGAGTGTTTATGAGTTAAGGAGAGAAAATGAAAAGATCTGATCTGCAAGAGATGCATGCACTGCAAAATCTAAATCTTACCAAGTGTATTTTTCTCATTTGTAGTCAAAGTATCTCATCACACTTAAAATAAGACACAATCACCTAACGAGTAATTTTTCAGCGAGATATAAGAACTTATTTTTAGACAATAGATCTTGAAAATCTTACTTCAAGAAATCTTACCAAGACAATTTTCACTTGTTCCATTGGCAGATTTTTTTTTTTTTTGCTTGAATTAAGCAAAAAAAATCTTGAATTAAGCAAAAAAAAAAAAAATCTGCCAATGGAACAAGTGAAAATTGTCTTGGTAAGATTTCTTGAAATAAGATTTTCAAGATCTATTGCCTAAAAATAAGTTCTTATATCTCACTGAAAAGTTACTCTTTAGGTGATTGTGTCTTATTTTAAGTGTGATGAGATATTTTGACTAGAAATGAGAAAAATACACTTGGTAAGATTTAGATTTTTGCAGTTTGTTTTGAATATGACAGGGGCCGCCATGTGCAGTACTGTCCAAAAGTCCTAGGTCATCATTAGTTTGCTGCTTTAGTAAAGTTTATGACCACACATATGCAGTTCTCAGTCTGTATTTAGATCCAATCTGATACAGGGGAAGTATGTACAGCAGGAAAAACAAATGTTTCAGTGAAAAAGCAGCTTTTATAAACCAAATTGGTTCTATTAAGTGTTACCTGTTTTTGCATTTAACATGTCCTGAACCCTTTTGTTCAGACAATATGAGATGTATTATATTAATATTCTGATGTTTTATTGCTGGTTTTGTTCAACATGCCAGATGTTTTTAACTGTTTGTGCTGCTTAGATCTTTTTTTTCTCTTTGAAGGCTTTGCCCATATTTCCTGTATTTTTTTGTTGTTGTACTTGAAGAAAAGAGAGTGAGAAGTAAGTATAGGCTCATTTCAATCCTTCAAATACAACAAAGCTTAAGATCGCTCCAAACTTTTGCACAGTTCTGTATCTACAACAGATCCCTTAGAAGAGCAAATGGAGTTTCAGACAGCTGTAGTGAAAGAGAGCTGATGTGTCTGGATATGTACGATATACTGAAGGAGTATAGTATGTGCAGATACATCTAATGTTGCTTATGCATTAAATCCCACATCTAACATCCTACAAACTAACATGACCCTGTGACATGTAGTTCATCTAAATACCTGGAGTCACCATCTGGCCTGAACTGAACCAAATCTGTGTCATATTTTCATTGTTCAGATGCTTTTTGTGTATGGTGGAACATGGAACAGATATATAGGGTGAGTTCACTATACTTGAAGATATTTAATGATTTGAACTATATACAGAAATAACTACAAAGCAAAATACTATGATTTCAAAGATTTGACGTTATATTATGAAGTAGGAAACACTACACTGCTATGATTTCACAGGTAATCACAGATATTTACACTGTATCACGTAGTTTTTAAAGGACAAATGGATTAGGTTTAAGAACACTGGTGCAGAAAATTATTGTGTAGATGCATAGAGACGTATAAACAATTGTAAAGGTGCATTATGGGAAGTGTAGGGTCAACAGAGTTTAAAATACTTTTTAAAAAAAGTCAGGATATGTAGTTATTACATTTTTTTGTTTTTTGTACATTTCTGACATCAAAATTGTCATTTTCTTGGTCAGTATCAGCAGATAAATAATTAGTAAAGTTAACATTTTAACCACTAGATGGCGTAAAAACACTGGATTTTCAGTGATCTGCTAGAGTCAAGACTAAATTACATCTAAGATGGTGGTGATGCCAAAGTTTTTAAATTGCTTTACTGAAGGTCACAGGGGAAATGTGCAAAAAGTGATTCAGAATATTTTATATGCAAATGTATATGTATGTATGTATGTATATCTATGTAAGTATGGTCAACAAAGTCAGTCACAGTCGTCTGGTACAGAAAATGGTCCCTGTCAGTGTTTGACTATTATATGTGATGTTTTTGGATTAATTTTACTGCTGTGAATGTTTAAGGTTGAACTCATTTGAGCTACTTTGTATATTGTTGGTAGATTAATCTACAGCAGGGCTGTCAAACTCATTTAGGTTCAGTTCCATATTTAGCCCAATTTGATCTCAAGCGGGCCAGACCAGCAAAAGAATGACATAATAACCTATAAAAAATGACAAATCCAAGTTTTCCCATTTTGTTTTAGTACAAAAAAACCCCATTTAAATTATGAAAATATTTACATTTTACAAAAAAGATGTGAAAACCCTGAGAAAACAGAAATTTCCTTTGAAAAATTAGTGCAATTTTAACAATATTCTGCCTGGACTTCTTATTTCTACATGTACATTTACACACAGTGTTCCATAAACATTTGGGAACAGGCAGAATATTGTTCAAATGTTGGAGTTTGAACTAAAATTTGAACAGTTTCTCCAATATTCCATCTGTTATTATGAACCCAACTCCAGATCACAGTGGATCCATAAATGCACCAAACATTTAGGAACAGGCAGAATATTGTTAAAATTGCACATTTTGAGTTGTTCATCTGTGTTTATATATATATATGTATATATATATATATATATATATATATATATATATATATATATATATATATATAATGGTTAGGGTTTATATTTATGTAATTATTTGTATTTTATTGTGGAAAAAATTGTTTTGTAAATGTAAAGTGTAATGTTTTTTTTTTTTTTCACTTAAATTTTTTCCACATATTTTTTCACAAAGAAAATTTGTAGTTGTCATTATTTCTGGGTTATTGTGTTGTTATTTTGACTGGAGATCACATTGGTCTGTATGTGGAACCTGAACTAAAATGATTTTGACAATCTGGACTGTTCAGGTTCATTTTTGCACGTTCGTCCCGCGGGCAGGAATGGAACCTGTGGCGGGCCGGATTTGGCCCCCCGGCCGCATGTTTGACACCTGTGATCTACAGGAATACATCGTGTTTATAAGAAGAATAGATGTCCTGTGAGAGGCTCATGTCTCTTAAAAGTCAACTTTTCATGAGCTCAGAAAACAGGCCCGTTTTCAGTTTTGTGACAGAGCATTTTCCAGTCAATCCAACTGGATTTTAAAGTGTTTTTTAGTTAACCCATGAAGACCCATTGCTACTTTGATGGTAGTTTCCAAATTAATTTTTCTCTCCATTCAACTTTTGTGATTAATCACCATTTATTTTAACATTATCCACTGTATTTTGTGTTTTTCAGTGAAAATTAGGTATTTTCCTATATTTAATTCACTGATCATGTCGATCAGGGCTGTCAAACTCATTTTAGTTCAGGGGCCACATTAAGCCTAATCTGATCTAAAGTGGGCCGAACCAATAAAATGATATATAAATAATAGGATAAGAACTTATAAATAATGTCAACACCAAAGTTTTCTCTATGTTTTTGAGTGAAAAAAGGAAAATTCTGTAATGAAAATGTGTACATCTACGAACTGTACTTGAACATAACATGAACAATATGAACCTGAAAATTCTTAAGAAAAATAAGTGCAATTTTAACAATATTACACCTTAGTTTATCATTTATACATATGCATCACAGCGTACAGATCATAGTGGATCTACAAATACACAAAACATTTAGCAACAGGCAGAATATTGGTACAATTCTACATACGTCTGTTAAGAAATTTCATATTGTCCGTATTTGTTCAGGTTATTCACATTTTTTTGTAAAAGGATAGTCTGTAAATATAAACATTTTTGTGTAATTTTACTTTTTTATTTTAGACTACAAAAAAAGACAAAAATTTGCATTTTTCATTATTTATAGGTTGTTATGATTGTTTTTTACTGGTTTGACCCACTTCAGATTGAATTGACCTAAAATGATTTTCACGTCCTTGATTGTTCATATCTTCATTATAATTTTTGCATTTCACAAATTCATCCGAGGGGTTGGATTGAAACCTTTGGTGGGCTGGTTTTGGCCCCTGGGCCGCATGTTTGACACCTGTGTTGTAGATGCTTATAAAAGCTCAAACAGAGAAACAGAAACAGAGAAAACTGAGGAAAAGTGACTTTTTCTGTCAAATCTGTCATTAACTGAACATAACCCAAGTGTCTCCATCCACTGTCACTGATCCAACTCCATGTGTTTTACTGGTGAATCAGTGTTGTAGAACAGGGGTGTCAAACTCAGATCCTCAAGGGCCGGTATCCTGCATGTTTCAGATGTTTCCCTCTTCCAACACACCTGATTCAAATGATCAGCCTACCATCCAACTCTGCAGAAGCCTGATAACGACCGTCAGGTGTGCTGGAAGAGGGAAACATCTAAAACATGCAGGATACCGGCCCTTGACGACCGGAGTTTGACACCTGTGTTGTAGAAGATGACGGTGTTTCCATGGTAACTACAGAGCCTCTGAACGTCCAGATGAGTCATATCGGATGATGGTTTAAAGCTGAAAAACTACATTATTATTTACATGTATTGATCAGCAGTTATGAAACATCTTAGATCAGTAGATGCTGTTTGGGTCTTTATGGGTTAAAGGAGCAGAATTTTCTAAACTTATGAAAGAAACACGTTATTCTTGTTTTTGTCACAAACATTCAAAATCAACACGTTTGGAAATGTGGTGCTGTAGCAAAAAGTACAGCTTTTGTCTCTGAGATGATCAGATTTGTACTTGAGTAAAGCTACTTAGTTCCATTTGAATATAAACGGTAAATGTCCTTTTCTTTCCGTAGAGCATGAAGTGGGCTGCAACACCAGAGAAGTGTGAAATCAAATACTCTGAGGTGGTTTTGCTGAATGAGAGTGAGCTCCACAACTCTGAGTTGGATCAGGATCTCCACTATAAAACCAGCTGTCATCTCCAGACGTATTCCTCCCACCAGTGCGCTCTGCAGCCAGGATCGGAAAGTGTTGACTCACACCATAAGACCAGAAGTAGTGACATGGAGAGCATGAGGACCTCGACCGGAGCCGACGGCTCCTTGGGGGCTGGTTTCTCCTCCTGTCCCTCCATCTACATGAACATCCTCTACTCCCAGGCGCTTCCTCTATCCCTCCTCCCCCTGTCGTACACAGACGGACATTACGGCTCCGTTCACGTTCACGATGGGGAGCTTCAGCCAGGGGGAGCCGGTGAGCAGCCTGGGTCTCCACAGACCACCAGCAGAGGCCCGAGTCCACCTCCGTCCCAAACAGACGGACTGGGAACCCACCGTCACCTTCACGGTACTCTGTCCTTTTCCGGTCTCTGCGGCGTCTCACATCCGTCTCCCTTCCTTTCTCATTTAGCCAACGCTGCTTCACAGCACCTTTGCGCTCAAAAGCGCTGCAGTTCGGCCCAGCAGCTGGAGCCCGACACCTTCAGTCAGTCCACAAACCCACCTCGGACCTTTACACCTTTTACTCAGGCAGTTTTCCTGGATTTCTCACATTCTGCTGTGGAGTGTGATCCGTACATCCCTGTTTAATTTGAAGTGTAACACAAAGATCACAGGTTTTAGAGCAGGGGTCTCAAACGTGTGGCCCGGGGGCCAAATGCGGCCCACCAAACGTTCCAATGCGGCCCGTGGGATGAATTTGCAAAGTGCAAAAATTCCACGGATTCATTTAAGTTCAGGTTCCACATACAGACCAATATGATCTGAAGTAAAATATCCTACAAAAAAATGATAATTCCATATTTTCTTCTCAGTTTGATGTGAAGAAAATTTTACATTATGCCTATAAATAATGACAACTTCAAATTTTTGTCTTTGTTTTAGTGCAAAAAAAATTAAAATTAAATTATGAAAATATTTACATTTACAAACACTCCTGTAACAATAAAATGTGAATAACCTCAACAAATATGAACAGCCTGAAATATCTCAAGAAAATTCAGCACAATTTGAACTGTTTTCTTCCTGTTCCTCAGTGTTTAGTGTCTTTGTAGATCTGATCCAGAATGCACATGGACTAATGAGAAGTGGAGGAAGAAGATTGTTAAAATTGCACTTATTTTTCTTCAGAAATCTCTTTTTTTTCCCAGGTTATTCATGTCTTTTTTGTTTGGATAGTTTATAAAAGTAAGTATTTTCATAATTGAATGGATTTTTTTTGCACTAAAACAAAGACAAAAATTTGGAGTTGTTGTTATTTATAGGTTATTATACTGTTTTTTTACTGGTCCGGCCCACTGGAGATCAAATCAGGCTGAATGTGGAACCTGAAAGAAAATGAGTTTGAGAGCCCTGTTGTAGAGCATCCCCAATGGTTTGCAGCCCTGGTTGTGTATATATTTGTTTGATTGTTTCTCTGAGGTTGCAAAAATCCACTTATTCTCCATTTAAGCAAAGGTCCAGATTCTTGTTTTGACCAGATCGTGAATGTACTGAACTCATCTTATTAAGGCAAGGCAAATGTATTTGTATTGCACAATTTATACACAGGGCAATTCACAGTGCTTTACAAAAAGAGAGAAGTTAAAAACACACAATTACTATTAAAACATAAATAATAATCAGTTAAAATGAAGTAAAAGAGAAGAGTGCAGATAAAACACTTTCAGTTGTAATTAATACAATGGGTGGACTGCTAAACCACTTTAATGTCAAATAAAATAAAAACAATATATAAAAAATAAACTGATGAACATTCACTTTGCTCTGGCATTAAAAACATTATGACACCTTTAGTGTTGAAAAGCAGTGGATGCCACACCAGATCAAAAATTTAAATGTAGATATGTAGAAAGAGAGTGGATGGAATAAATGAAAACAGGAAAAAAGCAAGAAGACTGAAGCAGAGTCACAGACTGTGGAGTCAAAACACATGAATAATGTCGTCCCCGTAGGTAAGAAAAGATGGGCTCGGACATGTCTGTGGCTGTTGTTCTTTACACTGGGTTTTTTTTTTCAACGTTGACCTGTAACAGTCTTTTTGCTTTTTTGTGTTTTCAATATGATGCTTTTTCGCTGTAATTGAGCCTCTTGTACTGTCTGTATTGTCTTTCACTTTTTACATCTTGTTACATCACATTATGCCCTTTTCATTTTGTTACATCCTTTATGTCATGTTTATCTTGTTATATGATATGATATGCACTGATGGATACAACATTTACATGTTGTAAATGTACATGTTACATGTTCATCTATTAACGGTGAAATCGCTCTTGATGTTGGAAAAATGCACAACGATGTAAAATGTTAACAAGTGGTGCCAGGCACAACAAACCCCGCACCTTGCACGCATTTCGCCCATTATAAGTAAATGTAAATTTAAAAAATCTTAAAAATTGGAACTTTGACCTACCTTTCTCAAATGTAATGACATCTATTGAGGGTCACTGGCAATCTATAAACCCACTTTGGCATGAATTGAACCAATCGTTTTGCTGCTTTAGTGTAAAGAAAGAAAGAAACAAACAAACAAACAAGTGGTGCCAGGCACAACAAACCCCGCCCCAAGCAGGTATTGTAGCTTATTTTGGCATCAGTCAACTCTTTCATCCATATTCAATATTTGTTAAATATAAAACAATTCTACATGTGCCAAGTTTGAAGTAAATTGAAACAAAATTGATGTTGTTATAGACATTTGAAATGTCCAGTATAAGTAAATGGGAAAAACAAAAGATTTAAAAATGTAACACAAATTTTCAAAAACAAGTTATCACTTAGACATCACTCTGCAAAATATCTAAAATTAATGTCTATATCTCTGCACATTTTAAGTAAATTCAATAAAATTGACATTTTTATGGCAATTTGAGATTTCGCCCATTATAAGTAAATGGAGAAAAAAAAAAGATTTTAAAAATTCATTAAAAAAAAATAACTTTGACCTACTTTTCCCAAAATGTAATGACATCTATTCTGGGTCACTGGCAATCTATAAACCCAATTTGTTGTGAATTCAACCAATAGTTTTGCTGCTAAAGTGTAAACAAACAAAGAAAGTAGAAAAGCATTTGGAAAGTGCAGAGCTCCGCCAAGGCACATCAGCCCCCCCCCAACCACCACCACCAAAATTTAATCATTTGTTCCTTGTGCCAGTATCAACATTTCCTGAAAATTTCCTGAAAATCCGTCCGTAACTTTTTGAGTTATCTTCCTAACAGACAGACAAACCCTGACGAAAACAAACCAAACCAAAAACAATACCCCCGACCTCCCCTTCGAAGGGAGGGGTAATAATGGATAATCCCCCTCAGATGCATTAAAACTAAAGTAATGAGCCTGTTTTGAAAATATAATACATAGAAAAAACAGATATTTGTCCCAAGCTGCAGAGATTTGGAAGAAAAAAACCATCCTTAAATAAAGACCTGAAACTCTTTAATTCCAATAATATTTAGACTTAGGTAATTCTGACCTTCTGATCTGTGACAGTCTAAAGGGATGTGAAGGAAGTGTTTCAGTGCAGTGCTGAAAATGGAGAATTTTTGGATTTAGGTCCTTTAACTTCATTATTTATAATGAGTATCTTAAATGAAGCCAGTAAGTTCATCTTTAATATCAGGTGTCTTAGAGTATAATGTTGTGCGGTTACAGGTGCCAAACTTCAATACTTGAATGAAACCACATAGTTTACATAGTGTAAAGTTTGATACCAACTTCTGATTCATAAGGAGTAAATCTCATCGCAGTCAGTGGAGCACACATGACTTTTGCATAGTTTTATTTATATTATGTGAATAGACAACTTCACAATAGTTTTATTTTTCTATGCTTTAAGTTCAAACAAATGTAAATGAGCTGGAAATTAAGAGTAAAGTTTGCACTGTGATATATATTGGAATTTTCTTTCTATCAAATTGTGTAAAAGGGTCATTTATGAACTTATGTTGAAACCAACGCATTGATATGGGTACTTGTATTGGATATAACCCTATAAGTGAATATGAAAAATATGCTCAGACACTTACTGTTGTTTAAATTATTTTGGAAGGATTTTCAGTTGCACAAATAAACATTAGATTCATCAGAGTTTTTCTACAAGTACTAACAGAAGTTGAATGAAATAATTTTTCTGTCTGTTTTGTGATACTGGGTGTCAGCTGCTCAAAAATGTGTATATTTTGTTCCCGTCCAGACATCCACCCTTTTCTGGTAAAATGGTGGGCATATAGTGTGTGTGTGTGTGTGTGTGTGTGTGTGTGTGTGTGTGTGTATATATATATATATATATATATATATATATATATATATATATATATATATATATATATATATATATATATATATATATATGTCATGTCTTCTTGTTCTGTGTGTCTTGGAGTTCAGTCCTACTTCCTCAAGATTTTGTTGGTTTTATTTAAAATAAAGTTGTCATGGAATGCTGGCTCAAGCACATTTTACAGGAATTGACAATTACATACACCTTCCATAGAAAGATGACTTCGACCCTTTGTCTCCATAAAAACCAGAGGGAAAACCCTGGAGGAAATGGATTTGTTCCTCACAGGAAACAGACACTGAATAGGTTTTTTTTTCTCTCTTCCAAAGGCATTCATGTTGAAATGAAGCACATTTTTCATATTTACGGTTAAAAACCACAGCCTCATATATTTGCTTGTAAATTACATGTAGAATTTTGGATTATAAATGTGCGTATTTCCTGAAATTACATGTAATACACGCAGTTGTTTTCCATGTGTGTTACAGGGAGGACCTCTTTATCCCCACTGTATCTTTTGTTTGATCGGTTTTGTTTTTGTGCCGTACAGAAGCTTGAATCACAGTTTTGTGTGATTAACTTTATAACCAAGGAATGTAAATACACAACATGTTGCCTGATCCTTTTACAGGCAGATGTTTTAGAGCGCTTCTTGCATATGTACTTTTTTGTGCACTGTTAAAAAAACAACTTCACACAAAAGTATTCAGTTTGAACTGTGTTGTGTTGATGTTGTGAATTTTCAATAGAAAAAAAGCCATTTTATGAAACAAAAACTGTGACCAAAACTTAACCTTGACTGCATTTTTCACTTGTGTTTGCTGTTTCATTTTCATGTTGTTGAAATAATAAATATAGTTTCTGTTTCATTGGTATGATCTACTTTTTTCTGTTTCTTGTTGTCTAAAGTGTCTGTTTCTTTATGAAGTTACACACATCAGAATCAGACTTAGCCAAATGCTTATTTACATACTTATATACTGAAATTAGTCTTTGGTTTACTGACGTACTGTATTACTTTTTTTGGCTCCAGGCATGATATTACTCCATTTTACAAAGAAGTGTTTTCAGTCATTGTCTGTTTGGTCCTGGTCCCTGAACTAGAGGACTAAAACTGAGGTACCTGAATGCTGCACGTCGTCAGTCCACCTTTAACCCTTTCATGCATAGTGCTCAGTAGAGTGGACGGCTCTTCCAAAGTTGTTCTCCTGTATATTTATGGGTTTTGACCTTTTAGTTGCCAACACAGTGGGACGCTTGTACATGATCCTATACACTGTCACCTATTGGCCAGTCATTGGAAGTGCTTTTTTTTTTTTTTTTTTTTTTTTTTAAACTCATAGCCAAGATGGCTGACAGGAAGTCAGAAATGCTGAACATCCTAGGAATACCTTGTAAATCCTTCTTTATCAGGACACCCCTGTAGGTAGAAAAAATATGCTTGCATCCAGTAACATCTAAGGATTAATATCAGTGTTAAAAAGTCCAGATGTTTGTGTTGTATTGGAAGAAATTTGCGGTTAATCAAGTCCACTAAATTGGACGCAATGCATCATTGGTGGTATTTCAACTTCAGTTCCTACCATTGGTGTAACTTTACTGTTCTTGTTAAATCAATTGATCTGCAGTAACATGTTTTAGTTTAAATCAATTGCTAATTGTTCTTAGAGTGTAATTAACAGTTGTTCTTGTTTTTTTGTTTGCATAATATCTCCATTAAGTGAGTATTAAAATATGTTCAAATGTGAGAAAACATCAGATTAGAACCATTACAAATGTTTAATTGCATCGTCTTCCCACAGTAGATCATTTTCTGATGTTGTTAAATACACATTTCTTTGCTTCTAAAGTTAAAAAGTATGGTGGACATTTTGTAACGCCATGAAAAATAGGTTCATAAATAAAATATTAAAATAGCAATTGCATTGTTTTTACATGCCTAAAGAGGAATAAAAACACTCCGGAAAAAAGTCTTGCCTAAGGTTCTCATAATTCATGCATGAAAGGGTTAATCTAGTGCTCATTTGCTCTATATAATACTTTTACATAATAATATAATATAATAATACATACTTTATTTCTATCCATAAGTATTAATTTTTTGGCTAAGATTTTGTATTGATGATGGAGAGTCAGACTGATGTGTAAAGTCTTCTCCAGCACATCCCAAAAATTCTCAGTAGGGTTCCGGTCTGGACTCTGGACCACTCTGTTACTATTTGTTCCTGATGAATCCTGGTATTATCACTGTGGAAGGTCTGTAAAGTAAAAGGGTTTTTTTTATGCCCCAAACAGATCAAGAGAAACTAATTCATGCTTTCATCTCCAGTTCTCCAGTAGACTCAACTACTGTAACGGTCTTCTGACTGGCCTCCCCCAAAAGAGCATTAAACAGCTGCAGCTCATTCAGAACGCTGCAGCTCCAGTTTGGACCAGAACTAAGACATCAGAGCATGCACAACATACGCCCGGAATTTGTATTTACTAACATGCTTTAATTACAATGCACTTAAATGATTTAAGTTTTATGATGTTACTATAAAATGTTCAGTATATTCTACTAATTTGTAGACATAGTTGAAAGTACGAAAAAGTTTCAGCTGAATGGATTTAAATCACTAAGTTTTAGTCATGACCACACCTTTTTATCTTCGCATTGCATTGTGGGTATTGGGCATGTTGTTGAAAATGTGTTATTTTTCTGTGCAGGGGTTCAGCGGGGTTGTGGTGTTAGTGTTAATTTGGATTTAATGTGTGTATGGCAGTGTTTATTGGCCTTTTTGTGTTTGTTTTTGTATTTTTGTACAGCTGCATCATGAGTCAGAGCCAGAGGAAGAACAATGGCTTTCCTGTTCATCTGTAATTCTAATTGTAAATTGGAAATCTTTGTGTGTTATCAAAATAAAAACACACTCTATGTTATCGATTGATATTGAGCTTACTTTCATTCATACTACAATATATAAAGTTCAATGATTTTATAACCAGTATGGTCAGGAATAGGATTTTGAATTTGATTGGCATAAAAAAAGTTGTTTAATCAGTGATAAATTCATCTGGCTGCAATTGAGAGAATTAGTCAGTGTAACCTAAAATGCCAAGTTGAATGGTTGGAAAGTAGGGTTGATTTTACAACAGATTTAAAGTACAAATAACTTGTCTTTTAGTGTTCTCTACTTAATAGTTTAAGTTCAGTACTTTTAGCATTAAAGTTGAACCTACTTAAACCAATTGATTAGTCGATCATTACTCAAATCATTTAAGCGCAATCACTTGCCTCAAATTTTTGAGTAAACTCTACTTCCTCAAAAAGGCTTTTTAGTCTCCCACCTGACCCAGGACCACCACAAACTGATTACACTCTATGTATTCATCATAAAGTACTCCATGTGTCCCCTCCCCGCCCCCTCTCTCCCCTAGTCTCTCTATATCTCTATCGCTCTCTCTTTTCTCCTCCTTTACTCTCTCTCTTTAACCCCAGCTGGTCCAGGCAGACTTCCATCCTTCAGGAGTCTGGTTCTGCTCCAGGTTTCTGCTGTTAAAGGTACTTTTTCCTTCCACTGTCACCAATCACGTGTTTGCTCCTGGAGGATTCTGTTGGGTCTGGAAACTGGATTTGATTCTGATTTGAATTGATAAAGCACTTTGTGACTCTGTCTGTGAAAAATGCTCTATAAATAAATTTTACTTTACTTACTATTTACTTTACTTATCCGGGCTTACAGTGCACTCTAAGCCTGGAATTTGTATTTACTAAAAGGCTTTAATTGCAATGTACTTAAATGATTTAAGTTTTATGACATTACTATAAAATCTTCAGTATATTCTACTAATTTGTAGACATGGTTGAAATTATGAAGAAGTTTCAGTTGAATGGATTTAAATCACTCAGTTTTAGTCATGGCCACACCTTTTTATCTGTGCATTGCATTGTGGGTATTGTTCATGTTGTTGAAAATGTGCTCTTTTTCTGTGCAGGGGTTCAGCGGGGTTGTGCTGTTAGTGTTCATTTGGACTTAATGTGTGTATATCAGTGTTTATTGGCCTTCTTGTGTTTGTTTTTTTTACTTTTGTAGAGCTGCACCAGGAGTCACAGACATAGGCCCAACAACGGCTTTACTGTTCAGCTCTACTTGATTTTTGTTGAACGTGGATCTTGATGTCTTACTATGGTGGAAACACTACCTGTCCTGGCAAATGACTTTGAACAAAGTCCTATCTTCACTATCATGTAGTAAAATGAACAATTGCAGGAGGTCCTCGGGTTACGCAGTACTCGACCTACACTATTTCGACGTAATGACGCCTGAGTCCAGAGTGTCTGTGTTTGTGCTCTGTAATTTTCTCGGTATGTGATCCAGCCAAAGGGATGGCGTTTTTGGTGTGACATTTTCTTGATGTGTTTTATTTAATTCACCTTTTGCATGTTTTGGTTTGCTTTTGTTTTTCCACTGTCTGTATTTTGAGTTTGTCACGCCTCCCTAGTTCACTGCCAAGGAAACACCCCGGACACATGACCGTCGTACCCAATCTGCGGGACTCAGTAATCAGCGCACCTGTGCCTGGCGGGGCACGAGAACAATAAAAGTGTCATTATGGGAAGACGCCGAGGAGGGACACAGAAGGAGCGAGGCACGCAACCAGAAGACAGCGGCACGCACAGGACCAGCCAGACACCAGAGTGAGACCACACGCAGCGGCCAGCAGTCGAACCTGGTTTAAGGGGTTGACCGCTACTACACGGACGGACAGGAAGGCGGACCGGAGCGCACCGTGTGGAGGACTCCGTGGGGCCGAATACAGCAGCGGGAGAGCAGAGAGCTGTGCCTGCCTGTGAGTAGTGGAAAAGTTTGGATTACATGCTCTGACCGGAGCGGCCTTTGGCCTGGGGGTTTGGTGCGCTGCTGTGTCCTGTGCTGGCCTGTGTGTGCCGTCCATCAGGTGCGGACAGTGGACCCGAAGGGGAGCAGTGAGGAGCTGGAGCTGGAGCTGGAGCTGGAGCTGGAGCTGGAGCTGGAGCTGGAGCTGGAGCTGGAGCTGGAGCTGGCGTGGGTCCTAGTGCAGCTCAGCATATCGAGCCCCGAACGACGCAGCGGTAGGGTGAGAAGCCCTACGGGGCGTGGATGTATTTTTCGTTGCACCTGTTCACATACCGTTTGCCTTTGGCCGTGCTACGTTCTGCCGCCGTATATGTGTGTTCTGTTCAGGAGCGGACCGGACGTGCTGAGGCCGGGACTCAACCTCGTGGATCACCTTCGTGACGCTGCTCGGAAGGGACCATCGTGTCACCTCATTCCTCGTTTTTCTTTTTAAATTCTACTTTTAAACCTAGTGTTTTTAATTGTATTTATTATCATTGAATACATTTTATAATTCATTTTAACAGTGACTTTTCTTTTTTTGGTTACACCACTGCTCTCTTTTAACTTGGGTTTTAATAATTCGCGTTTTAATTCGGCCAAGTTTTCCACTACTAAAAACAGTTATTCCAACCCCTCTTTACAGGTATCCTCGCCTTTTTCACATCATGGCCCCAAAAACGAAAGCAGGATCTTCTAGCAATGCTGGTCCAGCCAAGAGGAGAGCCATTACGATGGAAACGAAGCTGGATATCATCAACAGGTTGGAGAAAGGCGAGACACCACTGAACATCAGTAAAGCCTTAGGCTTCAGTCGGTCGACCGTGGCGACCATTATTAAGGACAAAGCCCGTAATACGTGTATTTAGATATTTATTTAGAGATTTAGGGGGTATTTAGGGGGTATTAAAGGGTTAATTCCGACTTACGCGGAAATTCGGGTTACGTCACCAGCGTAGGAACAGAACTCGTTCGTAACCCGAGGACCTCCTGTATTCAAAACACTTCATATTGCAAATGATATTAATTTAAATTAATATGGTTTTCAGTAAAATGAACTGATATTAAGTTTAATGATTATACAAAGCTATTGACGTTGCAACAGATTTTAAAGTAACTTAACATGGCATTTAGTGTGTTGTACTTAAAACAGCAATTATATTCAAATCAAGCATTTAAGTTTAATACACTCAAATTTTCATACTCATTACTTAACTTTTTTAAGGCAACGAATTACCTGAGATTTTTTAAGAAAACTCAACTATCTGGTCTTCCAGTGTATTACTCCACTTCTAAAGTCTTTACACTAGCTCCCAGTCAGCTACAGAACAGATGTTAAAGTTCTGCTACTGGTCTACAAGTCACTGAATGGTTTAGGTCCAGAATACATGAATGAGATGTAAACAGAATATAAACCCAGTAGAGGTCTGAGGTCAACTGACTGCGGTCACATAGTCCAGTTCAGAGTTCAGACTAAACATGGTGAAGCAGTTTTTAGCTGTCATGCTGCGCACAACTGGAACAAGCTACCAACCGACCTGAAATCAGCCCCAAATGTCAACATTTTTAAATCCAGCTTAAAAACCTTCCTCTTTTTATGTGCTTATGAATAAACTCTTTTCAGTCTTGTCTTTTAAAGGTACTTTTTTTATTTTAATGTTTTGCTTTACTCTATTTTAATTTTAATGTATGGTTTTAGTATAATTAATGTCTTTCTTTTATCATTTTAAAATCACATTTTATCTCTGATGATTTTAATGTTTTTTTCCCCCCTTTTTTTTATTTTAATGTCATTTCAGTGTTTTGCTTTTGCTGTGATTTCTTTTTTATGCCTTTGTAAAGCACTTTGAGTTACCCTGTTTATATTTAGTGCTATACAAATAAACTTGCCTTGTCTGTGTCATTGGAGAAGATAAAAATCCACTGGTGTTCAGAGTCAGACCTGGTCCTTTAGTATTTTCAGGTTCTGCTTATTTCATTTAATGGACACATAATACTTGTGATCATCACACTGCCCCCACAGGCTTGTACTGTAGGCACTAGGCATGATGAGTAATCACTTCATCTGCCTCTATTCTCACCCTGATGCGTCCATCAGTCTGGAACAGGGCCAATCTGGACTCACCAGACCACATGACCTTTTTACATTGAAACACAGTCCAATCTTTATGCTCTCTATCAAACTAGTGTCTGTATAAGAGATGAGAACAACATGACATTTGTGATCAAGGTTATAATATCCACACATGCATTTTAATATACACTGAACAAAAACATAAACGCACCACTTTTGTTTTTGCTCCCATTTTTCATGAGCTGAACTCAAAGATCTAAAACTTTTTCTGTGTACAAACAAGGTTTATTTCTCTAAAATATTGTTCACAAATCTGTCTAAATTTGTGTTAGTGAACACTTCTTCTTTGCTGAGATAATCCATCCACCTCACAGGTGTGGCAGATCAAGATGCTGATTAGACAGCAGGATTTTTGCACAGGTGTGCCTTAGGCTGGCCACAATAAAAGGCCACTCCAAAATGTGCAGTTTTATCACACAGCACAATACCACAGATGTCACAAGTTTGGAGGGAATATGCACTGGTCATGTGACTTCAGGAATCTGCACCAGAGCTTTTGCCTGTGAATTGAATGTTCATTTCTCTACCATCAGCCATCTCCAAAGCTGTTTCAGAGAATTCATGAAGAAGACTGTGTGAGGAAAATGGTGGTCACACCAAATACTGACTGGTTTTCTGACCCCCCTGGACCACCCAATACAGTAAAAGTGCACATTTTAGAGTGGCCTTTTATTGTGGCCAGCCTAAGTCACACCTGTGCAATAATCCTGCTGTCTAATCAGCATCTGGATCTGCCACACCTGTGAGGTGGATGGATTATCTCAGCAAAGGACAAAGGAGAAGTGCTCACTAACACAGATTTAGACAAATTTATGAACAATATTTGAGAGAAATAGGCCTTTTGTGTACAGAGAAAAAGTTTTAGATCTTTGAGTTCAGCTCATGAAAAATGGGAGCAAAAACAAAAGTGGTGCGTTTATATTTTTGTTCAGTATATATATATACATACAGTACAGGCCAAAAGTTTGGACACACCTCCTCATTCTTCGCATTTTCTTTATTTTCATGACTATTTTCATTGTAGATTCTCACTGAAGGCATCAAAACTATGAATGAACACGTGGAATTATGTACTTAACAAAAAAGTGTGAAATAACTGAAAACATCTCTTATATTCTAGTTTCTTCAAAGTAGCCACCCTTAGCTCTGATGACTGTTCTGCACACTCTTGGCATTCTCTTGATGAGCTTCCAGAGGTAGTCACCTGAAATGGTTTCCTAACAGTCTTGAAGAAGTTCCCACAGATGCTTAGCACTTGTTGGTCCTTTTGCCTTCACTCTGTGGTCCAGCTCACCCCAAACCATCTCGATTGGGTTCAGGTCCGGTGACTGTGGAGGCCAGGTCATCTGGCGCAGCACTCCATCACTCTCCTTCTTGGTCAGATATCCCTCACACAGCCTGGAGGTGTGTTTGGGGTCATTGTCCTGTTGAAACATAAATGATGGTCCAACTAAACGCAGACCGGATGGAATGGCACGTCACTTCAGGATGCTGTGGTAGCCATGCTGATTCAGGTTGCCTTCAATCTTGAATAAATCCCCAACAGCGTCACCAGCAAAGCACCCCCACACCATCACACCTCCCCCTCCATGCTTCACGGTGGGAACCAGGCATGTAGCATCCATCCGTTCACCTTTTCTGCGTCGCACAAAGACACGGCGGTTGGATCCAAAGATCTGAAATTTGGACTCATCAGACCAAAGCACAGATTTCCACTGGTCTAATGTCCATTCCTTGGGTTTCTTGGCCCAAATAAATCTCTTGTGTTTGTTGCCTCTCCTGAGCAGTGGTTTCCTAGCAGCTGTTTGACCATGAAGGCCTGATTCACGCAGTCTCCTCTTAACAGTTGTTGTAGAGATGTGTCTGCTGCTAGAGCTCTGTGTGGTATTCATCTGGTCTCTGATCTGAGCTGCTGTTAATTTGCGATTTCTGAGGCTGGTGACTCAGATGAACTTATCTTCAGCATCAGAGGTGACTCTTGGTCTTCCTTTCCTGGGGCGGTCCTCATGTGAGCCAGTTTCGTTGGAGCGCTTGATGGTTTTTGCGACTGCACTTGGGGACACATTCAAAGGTTTTGAAATTTTCTAGACTGACTGACCTTCATTTCTTAAAGTAATGATGGCCACTCGTTTGTCTTTACTTAGCTGATTGGTTCTCGCCATAATATGCATTCTAACAGTTGTCCAATAGGGCTGT
This sequence comes from Sphaeramia orbicularis, assembly GCF_902148855.1. Lineage (NCBI taxonomy): Eukaryota > Metazoa > Chordata > Actinopteri > Kurtiformes > Apogonidae > Sphaeramia > Sphaeramia orbicularis. The sequence continues at coordinate 56,052,479 of NC_043978.1, read as the reverse complement.
CAGCTGTGCATCAACCTGACTTCTGCACAACACAACTGATGGTCCCAACCCCATCAATAAGGCAAGAAATTCCACTAAGTAACCCTGACAAGGCACAGCTATGAAGTGGAAACCATTTCAGGTGACTACCTCTGGAAGCTCATCAAGAGAATGCCAAGAGTGTGCAAGGCAGTCATCAGAGCTAAGGGTGGCTACTTTGAAGAAACTAGAATATAAGAGATGTTTTCAGTTATTTCACACTTTTTTGTTAAGTACATAATTCCACATGTGTTCATTCATAGTTTTGATGCCTTCAGTGAGAATCTACAATGAAAATAGTCATGAAAATAAAGAAAATGTGAAGAATGAGAAGGTGTGTCCAAACTTTTGGCCTGTACTGTATATATATATATATATATATATATATATATATATATATATATATATATATATATATATATATATATATATACACACACACACACACACATATGTATATATATGTATGTGTATATATATATATATATATATATATATATATATATAATTAACTTTGAATTCACTCTGAGTTTTTATGAACATCTACAGGATCTGTGAATTAAATATAGGAATATAACCAAATGTAACTTTTGGGTAATTTCAGCGGGTACAACAACAGCTTGTCGAGTCATTCTAAGACACTGGAAAACATCAGAAACTCCACAGATGAAAGAATGGGTCTGTGCAATGACTGAAACAGCATCCTATGAATCTATGCTTAGTAGATGAAGTGATGACAGAGGGGAGGGGGTGACCCTTTGGGACACATTTGGGATTACATAAAAGTAGATAGGTCTGTATGTATGAATGTATGAGTGCATGTACAGGTGTGTGTGTGTGTGTGTGTGTGTCTGTACAGTGTATTTACTAGTTGATATTATGTACCCACCTTCTCATGTATCTGCTGCCTGTCTTTAATTTATTTATTTTATTTTTAATCTTTTATGTTTATGAGGTAAAGAGTATGTTGAGTCTGTCGCCAGAGTTAATTGTAAATCATATACTACCTGTTCTTGTATGGAGAAACATATGAAGTTTGCCATATACCAAGCCTTTAAAAAGTTCAATAAAAACTTGAAGTTCCAAAAAAAAAGAATTAAATATAGGAAAATACATGCTTTACATGAAAAAATGCAAAATACAGATGATATTATTCTAAAAATAATTTGGTGATAAATCAGTTAAACAAGGCAGAAAATTTCATGTGGAACTGCCACAAAAGTAGCACTGGGTCTTTATGGGTTAATACAGGTATACATTTACCTTTGGGCTGTTTTTTTTTCATGTCTTGGGCTTCTATACATGACACACTTCTTTTTGTTTCAGCCTTTTTATTATATCACACTCTAAGACAGTGGTTCCCAACCTTTTTTGGCTCGTAACATCACAAATTTCTGGCAACCCCAGATTTTTTTTTTTTTTTTTGCTAAAATTAATTTGTTCTTGATCATGTAATAGTTTTGCTCTACTATGTTGCAAATAAACATTAATTTTAGACAAATTTAGTCTGTATAATGTCTATTATTGTGGACAGAGGCAGTAAATCCAGGTGTAGATTACTGCACAAAGGCTCAGGATCTGTCCAGTCAGTCCAGCTGGGATTTACAAGGAGGACAATTAATACTGAACAAACAAGAACTGAAACTATGAATTATGAAAGAGCTGCAGCATCTGAAACTGACCACAGTGAACATTTGACAGATAAACAGAACCACAGTGCTGCAGTTTCACACTCAGTTTGTCATGTCTGTTATGGATTGTGGTTGTTTCTCTCAACTCACCAGATATTTTCCATTAGTATTTATTATTATTATTATTATTATTATTATTATTATTATTATTATTATTTTTATTTATTTTTATTTATTTATTTTTATCAATTACTAGAAATTTCAGGCAACCCCAAGGTTGAAAAACACTGCTGTAAGACTTTATTTTATACAAGTGAAAGTGAACGACTTATTAGAGGCGATAATGTTCATATTAAATAACTTGAAGTTAAAGGGTGGAGCAAAGAAAAGAAAGGAAAGTGGAGAAAGGACCCCCGCCCCTCCCTCTCCCTCTCTCTCTCTCTCTCTCTCTGGATCGTCTTTTTTTAAACCAAGTTTTAGTTGTGATTGTTTGAGCCGAGACAAGACGCGCCCCGGACGCATTTGTCGTCGTGCGTAAAAGGCAGGACGGGACGCGTGTGCGCGCAGTGAAGTGCCGTCCCCCTGCTGCGCACCTGGCACAGAGGAGGACAGGTAGACGGAGGAGCGGAGCCGGAAGAACGAGCAGGTCGACTCACCTACGAGGACTTTTTTTTTTTTTTTTTTTTGAAAGTAACCCTGAGCGCGTCTGAGACTGCACTCAGTGCGTCTGCGGAGCTTCTTCAAACAGCAGGTTTTTATGCAGAGAAACAGCAGCGGCGGAAACATGTCAACAGAACAAGGAAAGAAGCTGATCCTGATCGTGGTGGATATTCTGTGTGTCTTTGTTGGTGAGTGACTTCCCTCGTTCTCCCCGCGTCCTGACACAATATGGCTGAAAATGATGATCACTTTCAGGCTCCATCTGGTGCGCGACACCATGTGTTTGTGGGTCTTTTCTTCTCAGTAGTTGGCACGGTTACGCACTGATTTCCCAACACTGGCTCACAGAATTTATAGAGCCGTCCCAGATAATCCATTTATTGCCTCACTGATCTCTCTGCAGAGATTGGAGAAAGTCACTCCCTCGTATCATTTTAAAACCTCGTCAGCTATTCTCAAAAGCTGAACTACATCATGTTCTGTGGAAAAACCAAAAGTACGCATAGCACAGACATGAGCTGACAGCAGGAAAATGCGCACTGGCACTCAGCAGAGGTTCTATCCTGTTCAAACAGGCCAAAGGCTTTCACAACAGGGGAAATGCTGCTTTGCATGCCTCATTAAAGTGATTTCTTCATCAAAAACTCTGGGTTTTAGATAAGAGACATGACTGACAGGGGCCTATATCACAGGTGTCAAACATGCGGCCCGGGGGCCAAATCCGGCCCACCAAAGGGTCCAGTCTGGCCCACGGGATGAATTTGTAAAATGCAAAAATTACACTTTAGATATTAACAATCAGTGGTGTCAAAATCATTTTAATTCAGGTTCCACATACAGACCGATACAGTCTAATTAGATTTCCAGTGGGTCAGAACCAGTCCAATATTATCATAATAACCTATAAATAATGACAACCCCAAATTCTCTCTTTGTTTTTTGGTGTAAAAAAGTAAAATTACATAAAAATATTTACTTTACCAACCTATACGTTTACAAAAAATGTGAATAACCTGAACAAATATGAACAAACAGAAATGTCTGAAGAAAAGTAAATGCAGTTTTACCAATATTCTGTCTGTTACTAAATGTTTAGTGTGATTGTAACGCACATGTGTAAATGATAAACTGATAAACTGAGGCAGAATATTGGTAAAACTGCACTTGTTTTTCTGAAGACAATTCAAGTTGTTCATATTATTCAGATTTTTAAGGAAACTTTGTAGATGTAAACCTGACCACAATCTAATTTTACTTTTTCACTATTATTATTTTACTGGTCCGGCCCACTGCAGATCAAATTGGGCTGAATGTGGAACTGAACTAAAATGAGTTTGACAGCCCTGCTGTAAATACTCACAACTCCAAATTTTTCTCTTTGTAAATGTAAATGTTTTCATGTACACTCACAGTCAATGAAAACTTTGAGACCATATTTTTCGGCATAATTTTTATTTTGAAACCTTAAACTGGACTTTTTTAATCTGAATCATTTGTTTAGGATATCGGCGTACAGAAACACAAATCTAAAGTTTCAAGAATAATTTCAAAACAAAAAAATGAACTAAAGAAAATGGCACCTGCCGAACACACAGTCCCTACAGTAGCGGTCCTGGTCCTGGTCCTGGTCCTGGTCCTTGTCCTGGTCCTGGTCTGCAGTTGTCCCTGTCTCTCTCCCTGGACTCGGTCTGTGTTCATCAGAGCCTGTGGTGTTGTGGTGTTCCTCCAGGTTTGGGACCAGCCCATCCATAGTCCTGGCTGTATGACTGGAGCTCAGACCGGCCTCCACCATACCCAGGTCCAACCCGCAGACGACGTTCAGGTGACAGACGTGGCATGGTGCGTTCACTGGACTAACAATGGAGGCCTTTTTTGGGCCTTTATATAGGCCTTCCAAACCAGTCCTCAGATTGTGCACAGACCCACTGAGTACTGCTCAGTGTGTATTTGGTCCACTTTAGCAAAGAGACCAACCCATGTGCAATGAACCGAGACAACAGGACAACTCCTCATTATCTGAACGACCCCAGCACTAAGGCAGCAAGAAATCCACTATGAAGAATTATAACCAACTACAAGTAGAAATATGCAGACATTTACACCTCAGAGTTTCTATTGACTGTCAGTCAAGGTTATTATCGTTAACGAAAACTAACGAAATGACGAAAACTAGAATTGAAAAAACATTTTCATTAACTGAAATGAATAAAAACTATAATTAAAAGAAAAAAACATAACTAACTGAAACTGTATTGTGTGTTTACAAAGTAAGTAAAATGGATAAAAATTATGGATAAAATTCCCTTCGTTTTCGTCTTTGTCAATGTTGGATTGATACAAAAGCAATTTATTTTGCTCTAGCAATTTTAGCTAGCGGCACCATACGCCACTTTTTGCTCCGTCACTTGTGTTCACTTGTGGTTTCCAGTCGTCTTCTGGTCCCCACTCTACCTGGAAACATGGAGACTAAAGCAGCAGAGTCCTGTCTGGGATTGATTTGAATACAACGTCAGAGAAGAAGAGAAAAGAGACCACTGAACTGCAACTGAACTACAACTGAACTACAACTAAACTACAACTAAACTAAACTAAGCATTAAAAAAAAATGAAAACCAGTAAGAACTATCAAACCAGCTCTAAAAATGAATTAAAATGAACTGAATTGGAGAAAAAAAAGTCAAAAATAAATAAAACTAAGCTATAATTAAAAATTCAAAACTATTAGAACCTTGATATTGACACTAAAACAAAGAATAATTTCGCAAAAAATTTGAATAACCTGAACAAATATGAACAAACTGAAATGTCTTAAGAGAAGTCAGTGCAGTTTTAATAACATTCCACCTGTTATTAAATGTTTTGTGTGTTTGTAGATCCACTGTGATCTGTAAGTTCTAATGTACATGTGGAAATGATAAACTAAAGCAGAATAGTGTTCAAATTACAATTTCTTTTTTCAGTTTCTTCATGTTATCCACATTGTTTGAAAGGATAGTTTGTAGATGTAAACATTTTCATAATGTAATTTTGCTTTTTTCCCTTTAAAACATAGAGAAAAGTTTGGAGTTGACATTATTTCTATATTATTCTGTTATTATTTTACTGGTCCGGCCCACTGCAGATCAAATTTAGCTGAATGTGGAACTGAAGTAAACTGAGTTTGACAGCCTTAGTCTATCTTTTCTCACTTCAGCAGGAGTTAATGGTGCTGATGTGCTGGATAACCCATAAAGACCCACAGCTACTTTTATGTCTGTTCCCAAATGAATTTCTCTCGATTTTACCTTTCTCAAGTGACTTATCGCCACTTATTATGATATCATCCTCTGTATTTTGTGTGTGAAAATCAGGTATTTTCCTATATTTAATTTACTGATTATGTAGATATTCATAAAAGCTCTGATTAAAGTTAAGGGTCAGAAAAAGAGAAAACTGAACAAAAAGTGACTTTTTCTGCAAAATGAATCATTAATTGAACATAAACCATATGTCTCCATCCACTGTCATTGATGGGTTTTACTGGTGAATCAATGTTGTAAAAGATGACGGTGTTTCCATGGTAACTACAGAGCCTCTGAACGTCCAAATTGGTCGTATCTGATGACCATGAAAAGATTACAAACTGCATTTTACACTAATTATTGACATGGATTAATAGCTGTAGTGTTTCAGAAGTTATTAAAGATATCAGATCAGTAGGGGTGTGTATTGGAAAGAATGTGGTGATATGATACAAATCACAATAATAGGATCACAATACGATATATCACGATACTGTTAAAAAGGCAGTTTTTTGTTTGTTTCTTTTTTTAAAATGATTATTTCCTGGAAGAATTGAATTACACCAGAAATACGCACAAATACTAAACACATTTTTATTTGATCACAACAGGATTTCATACTATATCACAAAATGTTCCTGTTAAAACTTAAATTATGTTTTACAGACATTACAGTTTAAGATCCTGGTCAAATGTTCATATTCTCTTAGTTCATAACTAACATCATAACATTATTTTTGTGCAATTCCAACAAAGGAACTAAAGTAAAAAGTGCTTTTAGGATGCGTCAAGTTATCATTATTTAATAAAACAATGTTAAATAATAATAAATAAGATATAAACAATAAAGAAAACCAAAAAACAAAAATGAACCTCGACCATATTTGCATTTGAATAAATACCTAAAATATCGGTACAGTACTTTTTAATATTGATACAGTATTGTGAAATGAAATATTGCGATATATTCCAGAACCGATATTTTCTAACACCCCCACAGATGAGTAGATGATTTTGGTCACTGGTGGCTCTTTGGGTTTTTAGGGGTTAAATCAGATTCTGATTCATGGGTATCTCTACATTTCATGAAGGGTGACTTCCAGGCTTTGTGAACACATGGTTTTTGTGTGATGCTCCTTCTGCTGTGGTTCAAGGTGGAGCAAAGATCACTGTCAGTCAATCTCTGTTTGTGTGACAGTCAAATCCTGTTATGGAAACTGTACACCAGGTGTGTGTGTGTGTGTGTATGTAAGAGTTGAAGGTGGGCTCTTCTGCTGTGTCTTTGTGTGAGTATGTACAGTGAACAGCCAGCTTGTCGTGACTTGCTTTGGACCTCAGAGGAGGCCCAGACCATTAGTAGAACAGCAGTGACACGTTCCAGCTGTGCTCACATTTCTGCCGCTGACACAGGCTGGGATCCGCTGATCACAGAACGCTGCGCAGAGCTGAGGAAGACGTTGGTGTGTTTGTGTGGATGTATTATGGATGGTTCTGGTGACTGACGGGGAGGAATGATAATCGCCGTACTGCTGTTCAAGCCCCTCTGCACCCTAAAGATGTACGCTCACATGTGCACATCTCCACTGTAAGAAAAAAGACTCATTGTGAGTAATCTAAAGCAGGTTTCAAACTTATTTTACTTCAGCTCCTACAGATAAACCAATATGATCTCAGGTGGGCTGGACCTGAAAAATAATAAGTTAATAACCTCTAATTAATGATAACTCCAAACTTTTTTGTTTGTTTTATTTTAGCTACTTTTCTTTTCTTTAATTAGACAATTGTTGTCTCTATTCTGTACTGACTACATGTCAATATTGGATTTACATTAAGGATTGTCTTCTTTTCTGTCTCTGGGTAGGGTGGGATTGTGGGAGGGATAAAAAGAAAAATGAAAGAATGGAAGTCGTTTTTATCGCATTGCACTGTCATGCCTGTGAAATTACTTCCAATAAAGAAAGTATATATATATATATATAAAACCTCTAATTAATGATAACGCCAAACTTTACTCTTTGTTTTAGAGTGAAAAAAGTAAAATTACATTAAGAAAAATGTTTACATGTACAAACTATCCTTTAAAATTGTGAACCTAAAATTTTAAAAGAAAAATAATTGCAGTTTTAAAAATATTATGCCTTACCTTATTGTTTACACATATGCATTATGGCTTGCAGATCACAGTGGATCTACAAAGGTGCAAAACCTTTCGTAACAGACAGAATATTGTTAAAATTATAGTTATTTTTCTTAAGACATTTCAGTTTGTACATGGTTGTTCATGTTATTCCCTTTTTTGTGAAAGGATACTTTGTAAATGTAAATATTTTCATGTAATTTTACTTTTTTTATACTAAAAATCTGGGGGAAATGCCAGTATTTATCAGTTATGTTATTATTTTACTGGTCTGACCCACTTGAGATCCCATTGGTCTGTGTGTAGACTCTGAACTAAAAGGATTTGGACACTCTCAATTGTAAATATCTTCACTTTGCATTTCACAAATTCATCCCATGGGCCGGATGGTGGGCTGGTTTTGGCCAACGGGTTGTACGTTTGACACCCCTGCTCTAAAGGTTTAAAGGATATATTGATTTACTGATTTTACTGATTGATCTTGAATGAGGAATCTGTGGAGATGTGGTCACACAAGGGATCTTTTGTAGAGTCAGAGTACTTTTTTTCTTCCCTCTATAGCTGTTACCAAGAAAATCTGCAGTGATATGAACTATTTACCAAACATTTCTAACAGTAGCAAACATCAAGCAATTTACCCTTTACTTCTGAAAGGGACAATATATAATTACAGTTTGTTTTATGTGTGTGATAACTTGGATTTGACTTAAATGTACATAAACAGATGGGCCCATTAATGACACTGTAATTTTTCTGTTAATGTGCAAATCATAATTTAGAAAGTTGTTAGGGTGTTCTTTACTGTTGTGCTGATAAATACATCATAAAATAGAATATTCTTTATTGTCTTTGTAATACATAAAACAAAATAAAAGTGCCATCCAGGATAATAGATCATATAAAAACAGTAGAATAAATAAGATAAAACAGTTCAAATATCATGACATAATGGTTAACTATTCAAATTAGTTCCTTGAGTTTGTGATTTGCTTTTCACTGATTTCTTCTTAAATAAATGCACACTATATATTTATCCTCCAAACATTAAGTATGCTGTGTACACATACATTCAAATGAACATTAAAAATGTTAGTTTTTAGTGTTTCTTGTGGGTGAAGTGGCTGTGAGCTTAAAATGTCATGTAAAATGAATGTGAAGTGTCCAGTTTGTGTGCGCAGGCTGGATTAAAGTAATCATTTTTAAGCTGTTTCAACATGACTGCATGCACAGACAAATCAGAGTTGTGAAAGTGTCACCTGTTAGTTTTTTTTTTTTTTTTTTTAATGAGGTGGAGCTTAGTCATGTGGTTTCGAAAAGACAAACAATTTTCTTTTGAGGTGCAATGCTGTGACTCATTACTTTCACTTACACATAGTTGGTAAAATCTTTTCTTAGAGTAACTGCAGGTGAAACAAGTGTTCAGAGAACGCAAACCTCCACCAAGCACCCTGAACGCTGTGCATGTGTGGATCCACTGTTTCTGTTTAAATCCAAGTTTCCAGGTTGTTCCATACAGCAGAAACAGTTGAATCTGGTCCCAGTCATGTGTCTGTCCAATTAGATTCAATTCACATCAATATTAGTTGAGTTCTAATTTTAAATGTGTGGGAAATGGGATTTTCAGTGTTCAGTGTAAATGTCCACAGAGTCCACATTCCACAGTGGATGTGGACGATTTAGTTCCACATACAAGAGATTGTTCTAAGCTACAGGTGGATCCAACTGGAGGAGAATCGGAGTCGTTTGGAATGTTGGATGAATTTTGTAAAATGTCTCAGTGATGACAGATGGAAAACTGTAGATGTTGTGACCTTGCTGTGACCTTGAACTTTGTCCTACTGGGACCAGAATGGACTGGGTTGGTCCCAGGGCCTAGGCCTATCTGTGGGGAAGATCTGGGAAAGATGGGGGGAAGAGTTTTACACTAAAGATGAGAACAAACAAACAAACACACAAAGCAAAGTGATTACAGAACCTCCTAGCAGAGGTAATAAGTCAATATTTATCATATTTTTTTGTTATTACAGTAACAATTTAGGAGGCTCTGCGACATGTAACAGATGAGATGTAATATTCATAATCATATTTTCACTTTTGTTTAGTCAAGGAAAAATGAGAGTAATTGTATATTCATTAACTTAGATGAACTGAGCCATTTATGTTTCCAGAGAAAACAGATTCCACCATGTTTCACCTCCTTGTTGCTACAGTAGCTCAGAGCAGACTTTCCTCCTCTGGGATCCAGTTTGAAAGTGCATTACCTACCGTCACCTACTATGTTTGAATGTGGAACAGAGTTAATATCCCCTTAGAAAACAAACCCAGAAGACAAAACAGACTCTGCAGTGAGACTCATGTGTTTTACAGCCACTGTAGGTGGTGGGGTATTCAGCATAGTCACTAAGTAACACAAAGCACAGACACTTTTAAAAAATATTGTGATATTATGTTTTTTTCAGTACTGTATGAATACACAAAACCTCCTTTAACAGTTTTTAAATGAACATTTCACATGCAAAGATTTGCTGCAGTTCTTTGTGTGTGTTTAATCCACTGAAACGCTACAGAACAGTCTTGCAGTTGCTGTCAGTCTAAGGTGGGCCTTTGTTACAGCCTTGGATGAATGGAAAAGATCAGCTCTCCGAGTGCTTTTCTAGAAAAGACAGCGCAGACCTCCGCCAAGGCAGATCAGTGCCCCACCCCCCACCAAAATTTAATCATTTATTCCTTGTGCCAGTATCAACATTTCCTGAAATTTTCATCCAAATCCAGGGCACTGGTCTGCCTTGGCAGAGGTCTGCGCTCTCTGAATGCTTCAAGTTACATTTTATTTTATTCTTTTTTTTTTTTTTTTCCTTTTTTTAATTTGTATTCTAATGCTTCTTTATAACAGGTAAGAGCAGATATGCATATGGCGATGATGGTTTTCTCTCACTTTGTATCACTCAGTGACCTGCAAAGTCAACATTTACCAGATACCTCGCTGTCACAATAACCAAATGAATGTTTTATTACTGTTATGCTAACAGTAACATTAAGCCTGTTCTGGAGTCTCCTGCCTTGTCTGCATCAGGATTTATTTTCATAATATGATTTCACGATAAGAATCCTACACTATCTTGTTGTTTTTGACTCTATCATCCTCCCCCATGACTGTGTGTTTTTAATTTCTTTCTTTCATTTGTTGTGTATTTGTTGCTTTGTGTTTATTTTGGTCTGCAGTAAAGGCCATAATCTGCTATCTATGCAGGAAGGACAAACCAGCACCACATTTGATCCACCCATTATTTAGGAAAGTTGTGTGTGCATGTGCGTGTGCCTGTGTGTGATATGGATGGAATGTGCTGAATGCCCAAATTATAACCGATCTCCGTATCAGCTCCGTGCTTTATTTCTCCCACTTCCCTTCTGCAGCCAAACCTCCATCCTGCCATTATTTGTAACCATTGACACCACACAACTTGCACTACAAACGCACAATTAGATCTACACAACTGCACGTACACACCTCCCTTTGACACAGAATGACACCACTGCCAGAGTGACGAGTCCATGCTTTATGTTGCTACACTCAGATATTTGACATTTTGCTGCTCTGTTATCAAGATTGTAAAAAATAAGACATGAGAACACCATCTTTTTGTTTCGTTTTGTATCCTATGACTCATTCTCTCTCCCTTTGTGCATTTGGTGCACTCCATTTACATTCACTGTGTTGAGCTGTGTTTGTTCAAAGCTGGAGTCACAGTCTGAGCCCCTCACATTAAACCTTTGACTCTGTGAACACTGTTTTAATGCTGTTTGTGCCGGTTTGAACAGCGCTTGTACATTTTAAGACACTGAAGAGCCGTGGTGTCTCCGACCGCTTGTCGACTAGACTGAGCCCAGCTGTCGCCTCCTCTGTCCGACTGCAGAGGTCGAACAGGGAGTCGAGTCAATCACTTTCACTATTACTGTATCATTGGTTTTTATGGTTCTGGCAACTCCTGTGTAGAGTCTTTGTCCTGATCATTTAGAATATGCTCCATGGTTTAAAAAAAGGTTAATGATGATGGAATAATTCTGCTGTGATCTGAGGGGGGTCACATTCATTTTACAGTTCAAGTTCTTTGAAAACACCTGTTTTTGTGTTGTGTAGTAAACAGAAAAACATGGGAAGTAAGAGTACTATGTAGTGTAAAAGTAATGCATACAAGCAGGGTGGGATGGGGTGGGGGTGGGGGAGATCACCCCCCCCTCTGGTTTTTGCATCCCTACTTCTGCTCAAGGAATTTGATCCTCGGGGGGGGGGGGGGGGGGGGCAACCAACCAACCAACCAACCAACCAACCAACCAACCAACTGAAATAACAGGCAGGTTGTGACAGTTTCTTACACCTATCGTCTACATTACTGGCACTAACATTCACCTGAGCCGAATTGTTGGCAGTCTTAGAATTTGCGAACATCCCCATGCACTGGAGCGCCATAAAAGGGGGGTAAACGTGACAAATTCATGGGGCCC